>NC_060169.1:2520657-2528723 GCF_021292245.1 Micropterus dolomieu | reverse complement strand
TTCTCTCAGTTACTGGTGTAGATTTTCCTTTTCATTAGCAGTGTCAGGACTGAATCCATAACCTTTTCCTCCACAGGAAGATGATGACAACCTCATTTTTAAGAATGAAATCACCGCGGTCGACAACACAGAAGACCTGATCACCAGGAAACACCTGCTGGAAGTTCAGTTCTACTGCCAGTACCCCAAACGGGGGAACGTGACACTTGGCTACACAGCACACAGGAAAAGTATCACAGTGTGGGAGAAAGGCTTTGGTACTTTCACTTACCAGTTTGAGTTCTTTCCTGATAACCAATTCCAAACCAAGATTGATCGAAATTCATACCCTCTGGAGTACGACGTAGGGAGCAGGATCTACATGCAGATAGATGCCACCTCTTCAGCCAACAACACCGAGCTGTTTGTGGAGTCCTGCAGCGCTGCACCATATGACAACCCAAACTACCGGCCAACCTACTCCATCATTGAAAATGGGTGAGTTCAGCCCCTACTGCCAACAGAGGACATAATAGTATTTGTAAAGATTTCTTGTTTGCTTGTAAATGAGGTTTGTAACTAAATTGCTCATAGATGTGAAGGAGAGTGAATTGAAATGGTTGACGTTGTCCATTCGTTTACCCATTTGTAGACACTGGAGGGATAGATGTATATTAAATGTCTCTCTATCTTCCACCTGAGTGGAAGTTTTTTTTTACCTTAGAGGCTCACCTATACAATATTACCATATCAGGATGTAAAACTCAAGCTAAGCTTCGCTTAACCATCTTCAGCATAAACTATACTCTGTTTTCTTATCATGTTAAAACCATAAATAAAATAATATTTCTTTAATGGCACCTATTGTAAGGCTTATGTTGTTTTTGTTTTTCCTTACTAGGTGTAAAGTGGACTCATCTGTTGAAATCCATTCCTCCACCAACAAGAGACAATTCCAGTTCAGCATGGAGGCCTTCCGGTTCATCGGCTTGCATGATCAGGTGAAGAATAGACTATCCCTGCAAATGTCTCTGTAATAAGTCTAAATGCTTTAATGAATAGGTCCAATTCGATTCCACTCTTGGTCAGGTGCATGGGAATAGGCAATGATGCAAAAAAAAAAGTTTGAATTCCTGCAGACAGTCAGCACTAACTTTATTAGAGGCACAATGTTTCCGTCATGGACCTTCATTAGACATCACACGTATAATGTGAAACAACACATCATTATACTACAGCCAATCAAAATAGGGACCCAATTCCATATTTGTGTTAGACAATTTCAGACATGTATTGTTTGTCTCATTTTAAGGATATTTTCTAAATATTTTTTATGTGACAATTGCCTCTGTTGTTTGAGGATCGGCTCAGGTCTTTTAAGATATGGTCCCCCATTTTTATTGGTTGTTACAACCTGTGGCTCCAGAATAAAGATGTTGTTGTTTCACATTGTTAATTTGATGCCTGATGATCAGGACTGAAACATAAGAAAAACCGGCTCTGACAGTGTGAATTCAGTGTTTCCCATACATTGATTTATTTGTACCGGCCCACCACAATATCAAGGCAGACCGCCACATATTGATTATTGATTCTTTTTACACTACTTAAAATGGGTAAACTTGTATTTCACTCAGCACCTCCTCTTTCTCTCTCACACACACACACAAACACAACAGCGGCTTTTTAAATGGAGATCCTGCAATAAATGCAGAAAGAATACTGGAATTCAACCTATTTTTGTTTCCCAAGTTAAATATGAACACAGATGAAATCGAGGATTTGGTAGAGCTGCACTGACTGGCATGTACAAGAAAAGCAGAGGTTTGATCTTGTATGTGGGATCTGACTGCAACTCTGCCATTTGTCCACTGGAAAGCACAACGGTAGGTCTGCTGACACAATGACACTGTGTCCTGTTGTATTCAGGTTTACATCAGCTGTTCAGTCCTGATGTGTGAAGCAGGGGACCCCCACACCAGGTGCTCGCAGGGATGCATCAACTCCACATCTCGAGTTGGTCACCACCATAACCACAGAAAGAGAGAGGCGGTCACCCAGAGTTTAAGGCACTTTGTTTCCCAGGGTCCCCTGCGCTTAACGAGATCAGCAGAGAGCACCGGAAGCCCAGGTAAAGTACAGGGGGGGTTTATAACAGCACATGTGCACATTGTTTGAGTGCCAGTTAGACTTTGGACAAGATCGAACTCAAATTGTGCTTCTCTTTTCTCCAGTGATGAACCTGGATCTGAACCTGGTCTTCATCGCTGGTTGTCTTCTTGCAGCTGTTGCCATGATCTGTGCATTGGCCATGTTCAAAGCCAAAATGTCAAGGGCCAAATACCAGCCTTTGCCTACGTTCGTAAATTAAGACAGCAGCATGTGCAGAATAGGAAACCAGACAGAAAGATTAATATTAAACAACAATGAGGATGATCAACTTGTACTGCAGCTGCTGGTTCGCTTGTGCTGGTTACCATTGTGGGATCCCATGTAGCTTTACAACTGCTTCTACTATTAAGTATTACAGTTTGATGTATGGTAAAACAAGTATCTTGATTGACCTGTGTAGTCCTATCCTATCATGATCATTCCTCATTCAAATGCTAAAATTACACATCAAATGTTCTATGGCTGGTCAGTTATGAAACAGTTGCTTAACTTTGCTTTGTTTACTTACATTCAATTCCTCTCTTTTTTGAAAACTTTCCTGTTGCTGAAGCTCATCATGTTTCATAACCTTTGTAGCAACCACCAGAGTGATCATGACTGCAATGATCCATTATGTAACAGAAGGTTGTAAACTATAAAAGTATACAACAAAACCGTCAAATTTGTATTTCTGTCTGACTAGAGCAGGGTATCTAAACTTAAGACTAAAACTATGAAAGCTGGTACGTTAACTCTCAAGCTCCAAGCATGTAGCCCACTGATCAGAATCATCACCAAACCTTTATTCACAATCTGCAATCCTGAAGCAGAAGCCAAGCTTGATGAAAGACGAATCAACAACAAATATCGTTTTCTCAAGTCTCAAGGTCTGAGGGCTGCATTGTTCCGTGCTTACTGAGAAAAGTGTTACAGACTATGAAATAAAGATCGGTTTATGCCATGGATCATGTAAGTAAGGACCATATTGGTTTATAAAAAAGAAATGGGGTGCTACCTTTCAGAAAGAACAGCATATTAAAAGACAATCAGACTTTTGATTGAAGGTTGACTGAAGGTTTATTAGAGGCTATAAGATATGCAAAACAAATCATATTGGGATTCATTCACAATGTGGGTAAAAAAAAAAAGGTTATAAATAAGATGGTGTTGTGACCCTGGCTCAAGGGAGGCAACAGAGGAGTCACAAACATCTATTATGACCAAAATAAGGTCTATTGCAAACAAAGTTAAACAGACAAAGAACCATGGTGGCTGCTGCTGCTCCCGGCTGCAGTGTGTGAGAGAGAGTGTGGGTGGAGCTAGACAGGGCTTTTAAAGGCTGGCCAGCAGAATTGGGGAAATTATGGGAGGAGCTTCCAGGATACCTGCAAAACAGGGCACAGAGTAACTTTGGACATAACAGATGGTAAAACATCACATTATTTTACATTCTGCGCAATATATACAGGTCGTGTTGCGTTGATGCACCACAAGATGGCGTAACTACTCTCTTTATTGTGACATCAGAATGTATTTCATAGCACTTTTATCTGCAACAGCTGAATGTAGGTTTCTCAGTGGTTACATTATGTTTAACACTGAACTCAATATGACTTGTACAGTCTACAATATATTCTTTAGTGTCAGTTATAGTTAATCTAAAGAGCAAATTGTTTACAGACGTATTATACTGAGATTTTAATATTTTTCATTAAAATTATTGTAGATAGATCTACAGTGCAATAAGTAAATAAAATGCAATATGAATCAAACCATGACTTTTACAGGTGTTTGTGGTGTGGGTATAGTTGGATAATCCATAATTCAGTTGTAATTTAAAAACCAAAAAAATGTATCATGTTTTATTATTGTTATTTGTTTTTAGACAAAACCTGTGTCAAAAAATAAAAAAACAATCAAAAACAGAACTCAGACAGAAACGAAGGGAATACAGGTTTAAATTTATTTTTGATTTCCCAGACGGACCAAACCCCCTCAAACGTTTGTATTTGTGAACATGGAAACTTTTTTTTTTTTTTTATGGCGCCTGGACTGCTCCGACTCACATAATTTCATAATTTATGAGCCAAATACAGGTTGCTTTATGAATAAGGGAGTTATTGTTGGTATCTAGGCACATTACTGCTGAGATTAAAGATAAAGGTGATCTGCTTACTGTAAACCTGCAGGTGCGAAGAAGGAAGGGCACAAAGAAAATTTTTCATGACATGACTTGACTTCGTTCTTCTTTCAGTCCTATACCACAATTAGCAGCAATGCATCTTTTTTTCAAAAGTATTAGAGAAAGGTAAGTCAAGGTTCTTTGTATAACACATTTCAACCATGCAATCGAAAATCCTTTACAAAAAACACAAAAGCAACATCGGGTAATATAAAAAACATTTAATACAATTTTAAAGAGTTAAACAGAAAACACAAACAAGATAAAAAGAATAAAAGTGAAAGTGCAGTGTAAACTATTAATGCAAAGCATTACATACATTTGCTTTATTAAAAGGCAGCGGCAAAAAGAAAAGTCTGTTGGAGAGAGCAAAGCAGGCAAACAGGCAGGTAATCAAAAAATCAGAGTTCTCAACAACAAGTTCACGAGATCACTCAATAATCCGGAGGGGATTGGGTTTTTGGCCTCTCCTAACATGGCTGAAGATAGGTGGATGCACGGCGTGTGATTGTAGATCAGAATCAGGTGTGTCTTGGACCACGACTTCACTGCAGGGAAGAGAGGAGCCACTGACTCTGGAAGAGTTTTTAACCAGTGTTTTCCATTTCAAGATTTTCATCAAACAATTTTCTAAATGTTACTTAACATAGGAACGTGATCTTTAATGCATCTGGACTGCTCATACTTACTGAAATACACGCTGCCTTATAAATGACTGGAATATTAAAAACAGGTTATGTCAGATGTTTTTGTAGCCAACAGTAATGTGTAAGGGAAGTAAATAAAAAATTAGCCCAGCAGATTGAGAATTGGGAGGAACTGCTGGATGTTTTTCCTTATGAACAAGTGGAAGATGATGTAATTCTCTAGGCACATTACTGATGGGATTGAAGGTAAATGATCTGCTTATTGTGAACCTGCAGGTGCAAAGAAGGTGGGGCACAATGAATGTTTCTCGTAACATGACTTGAAACTAGAAAACATTCTACATACTGAGATGGTGACTAACCCTGCACCATAAGCTGGATTTGGCTCAGCACCAGTCCTGCACAGGAGAACCATGATAAATAAATATCAGTTTTCAAAGTCCTGAAGTCAAACTATGAGTACAATGCAATAAAAAAAAAAAACTAAAGCAGGGTTCAGTTAAGGTTGGGTTATGAGTTTTCAATGGATTGAGAGTCACCTGTTGAGAGCATAAAGTATTCAGTGTGTCAATGTTTGGGCGAAAACATCATCATTCTCTGGAAACTCTAGAGATGTTTGTGCGTGAAAATCCCAGTAGACACCAACAATCGTGCCACATTCAAAGTCAGTTAAATCTCCTTTCTTCCCCAAGTTGTCTCGACCACGTCTACATGCCTAAATGAGTTGCTGCCATGTGATTGGCTGATTAGCCACTTGTGTTAAAAAGAAATAAAACAGGAAGATCTGTTGCGTTGAAGACTGAAGCTCATTTTCCACCACTGGTACCGGTTCAACTCAACACGACTCTACTCGCCTCACTTTTGGCCCGCCGTCCTCTGCTACTTAGAGTTTAATTAGCCAGAATGTGAAGACAGATAAGTGGTATGAAAATCTTACAGCTGTCTCTGCTGTTGTTCCTGGAGTCTCAGCTGCTTTGGCTGCAGTGGTCTGTGTGACTTGGGGGCCAGAGGGCTCTGTGAGCGTGCGGCCGGCCGGCTCATTAGGTGGCGGCGGTTCGTTAGCTTCCGTCGGCGAAATCTACATAGTTCATTTATTGCCTAAAAAATCTCCAAAGTAGATTTAGTGATGAAGTAAAGGAAAAGGAAATTGTAAAACATAAAACAATCTGTTGCTGGCCTCTGTCGCGCAATGATGATGCAGTGAATAGTGACGATTCTCTCTGACCAATCAGCAGACTGCATTTTAGTATCGCCTCAGCTCGCTTGGAACCTCGACGGAGGCAATACCTGGCACATACGTACCAGGTAGCAGGTACAGGTACAACTTTTTCCCAAACAGAAAACCAAAAAAGGCGAGTAGAGTCGAGGTGAGTCGAGCTGGAACCATTCGGTGGAAAAGGGGCATACTTGTGATGAGTCTGACTGATAGTTGATTTATCTCGAACTGACTTCATTGCTACGGGTCTGTTGTCATGACAATAACGCTCCAACGCTATCCCATTTAAAAATCGTGCAAGTTTAAGATTATCCTCGTAATGCAGCAACAAGATTGACCGAAGTGGCCGCTCAGCACTAGCAGCGTAGGCTTCTAACTTAATATTTAACACATATATATATATATATATATATATATATATATATATATACATATATTTGGGCGGCACAGTGATGCAGCGGTTAGCACTGTTGCCTCGCAGCAAGAACGTTGTGGGTTTGAACCCAGATGTCCCGGCCTAGGTTAATTGGTGACTCTGACTGTTTCTCCATGGTTTGGCGTTATGTTCAATATTTTGTCATACAGTAGTTTAAAGTAAGCCAAACAGTCCTGATTCAAACCATTTGACCTGTAAAAGCTATAGTCAATTCACTAGCAAGGACCACACCACAACAATGTGTGATTTAGGCTGGTCTGAGAGGGTGTACAGGAGACCGGGCATGGAGACTCAGTGTGGGGGTTCTGTCTCGAAAGTGTTTTCGCCCGACCTCATTTCAAGCCCCCCAGACGGTACCTAGATGAGACATGAGAGAGCTGTGCCCTGATTGAACAGGAAGAAATGAGCGGATGAAGGAAGCAGGGAAGCAGGGATCGGGGGGGGTGAAGGGATGAGGGGAGCAGGGAAGAGAGGATGAAGGAACAGAAGATGAGCGGATGTGTGTAGAGATGAATAGATGAAGGGAAAGGGAGGGTAGGTCGAGCGATCTGAAACAGCGTGCTGTTGAGCGTGGATCGTTGTCTGTCTTGCTTCGAGCAATCAGAAACAAGTGGGGCAGGCGGAGCGGTATATGTAGCCTGACAGGTGATTGGAAGTGTGGTTGAGGCGTGGCTCCGCTCCCGAACCTAAGTTAACAAGTTAACTTCATTTAAAGTGAGTCCCTGAACGGATCAGCAGGTTCTAGGTTTTGTTGAACACCTTCACATAATGATTAACTGCCCCTGAAGAGAACTCTTTTATGAAAGATTTCAGGTTATGGAAAGCCTTGTAACATTCAACATTATTGTAGGAATCACAGGTGTGTGAAAGAGAACAACAATTCAATTCAATTCAATTCAATTCAATTTTATTTATATAGCGCCAAATCACAACAACAGTTATCTCACAGCGCTTTTCATAAAAGAGCAGGTCTAGACCGTACTCTATGATGTTATTTACAGAAGCCCAACAGTTCCCACCAAGAGCAGCACTAGGAGACAGAGGCAAGGAAAAACTTCCTTTTAAGAGGCAGAAACCTCGAGCAGAACCATGGCTCAGGGTGGGCGGCCATCTGCCTCGACCGGTTGGGGTGAGAGAGAGAGAGAGAGAGAGAGAGCCTACACAATATACACACAGAGGTACAGACAGTGAAGGTAATGTTGCTATAGACTAAATGAAAAATGGTACAGATATTTATAATAGTGTTAATGGTAACAGTCGTAATGTTAATGATTATAATAACAATAATAACAATAAGACTAGCAATAATAGTCGTTGCAGCAGAGGGTGTCGAGCAGGAACACGGGGGCAGCAGGCGACCCGCAGCCACAGATCCAGACTCCACAGCTCCAGAGCCAGAAAACCTGCAGGAAGTGATAGGAGGAGAGAGGAGAGGGACGAGAAAGCACAAGACTA
>NC_060169.1:2508189-2520557 GCF_021292245.1 Micropterus dolomieu | reverse complement strand
GTAATCCAGCCTAGAAGTAACAAATGCATGGACTAGTTTTTCTGCATCATTTTTAGACAGGATGTTCCTGATTTTCGCAATATTACGTAGGTGAAAAAAGGCGGTCCTTGAAATTTGCTTAATGTGAGACTTAAACGACATGTCCTGATCAAAGATAACTCCAATATTCCTCACAGTTTTGCTGGAGGCCAAGGCGATGCCATCCAGGGAAACTATATCTTTAGATAATGCGTCACGGAGGTGCTTAGGCCCCAGAGCAATAACTTCAGTTTTATCTGAGTTTAACATGAGAAAATTACAGGTCATCCAGGTTTTAACATCCTGAAGGCACATTTGAAGTTTAGCTAACTGATGAGTTTCATCTGGCTTGATCGATAGATATAACTGAGTATCATCTGCATAACAATGAAAGCTTATGGAATGTTTCCTGATAATATTGCCTAAAGGAAGCATATATAAAGTGAAGAGGATTGGTCCAAGGACAAACATACTGGGTTTGCCCAGAAAACAAAGTATTTATTCCCTACTTGTAGGCTAACATCTCACACTACAGCATCGTATTTTGGTTTAGTTGCTACTTTGCATTGTTTTCTCACATGTTTTATGAGCAGATTGCACATATAGGCTAAGCCCCATGTAGAGACAGTGGTGTTGACAACACAATTTATATTAAGGCCATTAACGATATACAATGGGTTATTTAGGGCCACTTTTTAACTATATACGTAGCCTGTTTATGTTATATATACAGTTAGTAGCCTACAAGTGGCTGCTTCTGTTAATCTTGTTACTGCATTATGAGGATAATCTTAAACCTGCACGATTTTTAAATGGAATAATGTAGCAGCGTTATTGTCAGAAGAGCGGTGTCTGTTTCCGCTTGTTCAACTTCCATTGTACAAGTTGGATAACGAAACAAGCCAACGCTTTGGTGCGCTGAATTGCATTGCACGTCTTTTTTCAATGCGACCATGACACAGAGATATTGCTAACAGCGTTTAGGCAGCGTCGGCTCTGGAAAGGTTAACTCACATAGTTCAATGTACATTTGCATTAGCACAAGTAGGACACAGTGCTCCCTTTATTGGCATTTTTCATATTACAATGTGAACAACTGCAGATTAATCATACTTCATGCACAGGCCCCGTTTCACAGAATTGAACATTTTCATGCTACAAGTGTCACGTGGGGTGCTGATTATCTCCGATTTACTGGGAAGACAAATCTGAAAGTAGCCTGCCACATCAGTTTCAGTTTACGTGACTGAGAAAACAAGACTATCACAGAGCCTGGCTGTCAGTGAGGTGCAGCCACAGCACTGAATGCATGCATCTCAACTTTGATTGAAAAGGCAAGCTTAGTGAGGTAGGCTCAGTGTTAATTTAAGGGGATACTTGCAGAAAAGCCAAAATAAACAACCTAGCACTGGAAGGAAGAACAATAGATCTACATAAGTATGCAATGATTCAGGGTTCAGTTTCGGGGTCAGGATATGATTCAGGGGATTTGGAAAATAAAAATATATTCTTTATACTTGGCAGGGATTAGTTAAATACAAACAAACCTGTCAGCTGAGGTAGTAAAGCTTTCAACTCCTGGAGACGATTTGATTTAAAAAATAACAGTTGTACGGGACAAAGTGCAAAGTACATCAACTAATTCACACCTCAATATCAGTTTCATGTGATTAAGACGTAACTTAAAAAAAGGCTGTGAGCTTTGAACTAAATGCCGAGGTCATGAATGTCTAAAATGTTTTGGTTATCCATCCAATAGTTAATTATTTCCAACTGCTCCACCAACCAAATGAATAAAAATAATGTAAAACTGGCCTTTTTCGAATGTTCTTTGCAGATTTGAACACAAGTTCCTGCACTGCAGCTTCACAAACTTCAAAACTTCATCTGCAGTACAAGTAATTTGATAGTATATTTTATTTTACAAGCCAAGCCTTTCTTTATTTAAGAGCCAGAACAACGTTTCTTTGTGAACAGTGATTTGAGATTCTTGCGCTGCCACATACTTTCAGTTTGCACAGCAATGATCTCACATTTGTTGACAGACTGCCGAAGCCTTAATCAAAATGTACCTCAACTTTCAGAAGTAAAAGTACTTGTGAGTCCTGTATTATTATATATTATCTTATCGTATTATGATTTCTGATACATTAACATTAGCAATCACAACTAGCATTTGGTGCTGCTAATTTTGCCTTGACTTTTGATGGTTTAGTTGACTTTAAAGCCATGCATCACATTTTATTTATTTCAGTAGATACATCAAGTGCAAGCACTTTGTCACGTACAACTGAACTACAACTTATTTATGAAATCGTCTCCAGGAGTGGAAAGCTTTACTACCTCAGCTGACAGGTTTGTTGCGATGTCTGCAAAACGTTCTCTTCGATCTATTGTTCTTCCTGACAGTGCTAGTTTGTTAATTTTGGCATTTCTTCAAGTGCCGTACCCAGTGAATCACTGAGCCTGACAGCCAGGGCCAGGCACTGTGACAGTCTTCTCATTCACGTAAACTGAAACTGATGTGGTAGGCTACTTTCAGATTTATCTTCCTGTAAATCGACCCTTCTGCTTGTGGCATGAAAGTGTTCACATGTAGCTCAAGATATCTTGAGCAAAATATCACCTAAATTTACATAAAACATTTTGCAAATCCAAATTTCTCTGTAATTGAGAAACTCTGGGTGTTGTTAAGAGCTCACATCTGATTGTGACAATTTTTAACTTCCCACTGTTCCATTTACTCAACCATGTTGAAAATATTGCTAGATTATATCCTCATTAAAATACATTACAAATATTTCAGACAAACAGACTCCCCACTCATAAAAATACCTTATAAATCACAAACTTGCTGAGCGTGAGTAATGCCACCGAACAAAGCTGTGTAACTACTGTAGCAAAAATTGTGTGGTCGCATTGTGTTTTTTGGCCAGTGGAACCTGCTTGCGTTCAGCTGCATGAGTCAGTGATGCCGAGAATATTTTCTCCCCCTTCAGATAATAATACTTTTTTTACACAGCAATTTCAATTATAATTTGCTTTATTGGCATGAATGTGTAACAACAATATTGCCAAAGCATCAAACAAACTACATAAGACAATCGACCCCATACATTTCATTAAAGAAGTAATTAAAAAATGAAAAATTTAAATATATTAAAACTTAAAATAAAATAAATAAATAAAACACAGTAATTGTGTGTGTGTGTGTGCTATAGAACACCTTGGATGATGTTTTTATGCGCGGTCCTGATTTGAAGTCCCTTTTACACTTTGCTACAGAAGCCCTAAGCAGCCATGGATTCATTTATTTTTTTTGTTTTCCTGTGAAATGACAGTGCTTTACTGGTAATTTCAGTATGAACATCAGTGTCACTGGTTAGCTCAGCTGGTAGAGTGCAGGGCTCATACACTTGGAGTTTAGGGTTTGATGGAAGATCAACCTGTTTTTCTTTTTCATAATCTTCTTCCATGAAGTTCTTCTGAAGAGACTGTTTCACCTGCTCACAATAAAGCATGAGCTGTGTGCATCCTGGCGATTGGTCCACATCCATCAACCTATGGACATTTCATTTTAACCCATCAATCCTTGGCAGAGGAAATTCCTGCGCTTCTCATTCAGGGGAAAGCATTTAAAGTTACACACATCGATGGCCACTTATGGCTTCCAGCTATTAGAGCAGGTAGAATTAAGTAGCAAGTTTAGTAAATGGATTGTGCCAAAGCAGATCCGCAATTATTAACAGTCACAATTATCATGTAGTCGTGTTGATTAAATTATCAAAACTGTCCCTCAGCTTTTCACTTTCCCCAGTACAGTCTGTTTTTTCTATTTAGAAGTTATGACTATTTGTGCCAAAGTAACACAGCTGGAAAGCAACCATGTTCTTCTTCAGGTATTAATAGGTATTAAACTTCAGATCAGAGTAGTACTGTGCATGCTGGAATGTCTATTGTAGATTATTATTGAAAATTAGGAGTAATTTGCATCAGTGTCACGTTGCATTGCACCATGGCCATTTCTATAAATACTACTATATATATTATTCGGGGTGGCTGTGGCTCAGGAGATAGAGCGGGTTGGCAGTTAATCGAAAGGTCGGCGGTTCAATCCCAGGCTGCATGTCGAAGTGTCCTTGGGCAAGATACTGAACCCCGATTTGCCCCTGGCGGCTGTTCCGCCAGTGTATGAATGTGTGTGACTGGTGAATGCAGATGTAGTGTAAAAGCGCTTTGAGTGGTCGAAAAGACTAGAAAGGCGCTATACGGAGCATTTACATTTACTGAAAGACATAATAAGATTCCTACAATCACTGAAACCAAGTTCAGGCCAATCGTTGCATTGATTTGGCATGATGGATGGATGGATGGATTATCCTGAGAAATACTTGGCTCTTTAGCTGCCAAATGCTCCACTATGTCACCAGCGAGTCTCTAACTTTGTCCGTTGCTCTTTGGTGCTGAGCAGGTAGTGTACAGTGCTTTTATCAGACTTTTTTTTTTTTTATCATTATTCATTTCATTCAAAAGTACCATCAGTAGAAATTACCCATCAAAAGAAATCACAGATTAATTAAACATTTCTCTGTTAGATTTTTCTTTCAGAGTCACTTTATCTTTCAGTCACTAATCCATCTTCCTGCTTCTCCATTTTATCTGTCCTCTTGTTTTTAAATAAAAAAGAAAATATGGGTTGCTGTAAGTGAATGAACTCTTTCAGTTTCGTTTTTTAGATTTCCAGGTGAAATCGAGACTTACCTTGCCTCATTCTTATACCCATATATTAGCACATACAAAGCATACAAAGGGCCACTCAATCACTGTTAAGACTATTAGACTCAGTGGTATTTATGCTTTTACGTCATTGTATTTAGAAGCTTATTGAGTACAGGCGTGGTTCCTGAAACTAACTAACCACGTGATTGCCCACCCCTTTTATTAATCAACTGAAAAGACAAACAAAGAAGGTGTTTTATACTCTACAAGCACAATGTCATTACAAAAGTTCATGAAGATGTTGGTGGATTTTTAACTTGACCCAGTTTGTTTTGTCTTGGACCTTCATTTGGTGGCTTTCGCTGCCATGTTGTAAAGGATTGCATTCAGAAAAATGCTAAAATTTGTCATTTTGGTTGGTAGTTTGCAGGATTACTACTGAATCTGAAGTTCAAGTATCAATGGAAAGTTAACTGAAATGCACAGAAATCTATGGTGAAAAAGATATTTTAAGATATATAACTTTTTTTATTACCTGAAATCTTATGTAGATGTATCATGTCTAAAATGAAACTGTATTGAAGCCCTGGAATGAAATTAGGTGCTTCACCGTGCAGCAAAAGCAAAGAAAGATGAAAAAAGGATGAAAACAGAGCAAATGAAGCAACATCATTGATCAAAGTTACATTCTGCATTTAATTAAATTAAACTATTTATTCTGCACTCCAAGGAATGCCTAATGTGTCATTGCACTTTGAAGGGCATTAAAGGCTTAACTGCTAACTGCAGATTCAAATACAAAACAACAGTGGACAAAGCAAAGCGAAATACAATACAAAAGTATGTCTCGATGCAAAATGTTTTCACTCCTTACTATTTGTTCAATGAAACCAGTTTTGCAGCTGGCCTATTGTTCTAAAACAAAGTGTGCATACCATTAAAGTCACCAGGACTGTCACCAGCTTGTCAGGTCAGCCTCCAAGTGTATATAAAGATGCTGCAGGTGGATGTGAGTCGCAGAGAACCTTGAGAAACAGGTGAGTTTGGAGCATCATGGCTTCCACACTGGTGCTTCTGCTTCAGCTGCTCCTGGTCTCACTCTCATCCGCATCATCTTACTTTGGGGGAACCGTGACCTACACCTACAAAGGAAGAAACCCCGATGGAACATTTAGAGTGAGAGATACAACTTTAAATGATTTGCAACATGCATTACAGAAAATGTGTGAATATATTTTCATGGTGTCATATTAATGATAACTTATCAAGTTATCATTAATATTGTGTGTTAATTTAAATTGATTTGATTATATTCATTTGATTGATTTGAAAATGTAAAATTGTTATTTTTAATTTGTCATAGTTTTATTGATAATTATCTCTCTTTCTGAACTAGTAAAACTTCCTCTGATACTGATGATGCTGGCGTGCTGCTTAGGAACCTAAAAATACATCATGTTATTTTATTTTTTATTTTGCTTGGGGGTTTTTTGTACAGAAACTGTTCATCCAAATTTCTTTACTTCTGAGAGTAAGAAGTGATTTTGGGATGGATGTAAAATTATATGGATTGCTTTCACGGGTGCTCCTGATTCTCTCAGTAGCGTCCGGGGTGTTCACTAAAAGTTTAAATTATTCTCAATTTTGCATTTTAACTCCAGAAAGCTTAATAGTTTCTCAGAATCAAGACTCAATAGTTACATTAAGTAAACTTGAGGACACCCTAAATGATATTAGATTGTAAAAACTTGTAACTTTCTTTGATCAGTACATGGTTGCAAGACAACATATAGTCTGGACACAGAAAAAAGAAATTTACCTTTTACATTGTAGAAGGAACTAGATGACATCTTGCTAATGCTTTATGAAATTGGATGATCTTTTGACAGTATTTTAGACAGCTCCCCCTGCATAATATTACTATGGATTTTATTCTATTGTTCTTTTCTTAGTCATCTCAAGATCCAATGAGTGACTTCATTGATATATTATAACATTATAGAAAGAATTATAGATCGATATCAACTTGTGTGATTACAAAATATACTAACAAAAATGTCCTATAGCTTCAGAAGAACCATCTCTAGCTGTACAGTTACTTAATCTGATCTTTTTCCACAGGTTGACCTTCGCAACAGGGCAACCTTTGATGACTGTCAGAACTCTCTCGACTGGTTTTGTTACACCGGCAACTGTGGCTATAATACCACAAGTGAGAGAGGCGTAGTTGACTGGAGCAACAATGCACCACAATATAACAACCAATGGTGTGAAACTGAAACAGTCAGTACAAGAAGTATCCCAAGTGACAACCCTTTTCAAATGAAGTAAGATTTTTGCTTTACTTAAGGCGAGACACAACAGTCTAAAACGATGATTTTGCTTTAATCTGTCAATTTTCATAATTTTGACCGGCCTTTTTAAAACTCTCCATGTTGAATCATATATCATTTGAAAGCTTGTTTTCTAGAGCACAATGTTAGCTAGTGTTTATATCTGTAAGAGATGTGTTTATATGACAAAGAGAAATTTTTATGCTAAGTATGTTTCTATTTCTGAAAATGACATGTTTCCTATATATATTCCTTGCCCTTCAAAGCAGTTGGAGCATCATACGTTTACACACCGTTTCTTAGGCCTTATCGCACGGAGGTTTTTTATAAATAAAATATCTTTGATCGTTCTCATTTTATGAGGCATTTTATCTGTAAAATTGTGGGAAAAAAGGGTCCAACATGAGTGACATCTTTTCAATAAATCCATGAAAACACAATATTTTGATAAACTGTTCTGTAAATGTCTGGCCTTTCGGTATATTATCACAATAAAACCAGAAAATTTAATTTGAGTATTTACAATGTGCCGGAATATGGAATTGTGCGATTTGTAAATCAGGGGATATTTAATGAGTAGCTCATTTGAAGTATTTACATTTGCATATATAAATATTTAATTTGCATATACAAAAATTGAATTCATAAATAATTGTAATTTAAAAAATCTTCAATTTATGTTTCCTGTCACCTTGTAAAATATTATTGTGTATTATATGACTGTGATGTCTCACCTGATGTGAATATTTTTGCTATATTGCTGTAATATTTATATAATATTTATCCTGCTAAAACTTCAGTTGTATTTGCTGTGGTTCTGCTTATTAGATATTGTATTTCAAGAGTGTTGTTTCCATCACACCAGCGCTGCAAGCTGCTGTTGGATCCCAACGCGAAACTGGGTTCATAATTTGAGACTTATGACTTATGTGGATTTGGGAACAAGATCTGACACTGGAAAACCAAACCAATCACCAGAAGTTGCCATTCTCCCTTTGCTACGGTGAGTCCCCTGCTGTTATCATTAAACAAGATAACTTCTAATCACTTTGTTAAAGAACCTGTGGGAAATGTCCTACTTTGCCCATCAGCAGTAGAGAAATACCTCCACAGTGGCAGCCAGATAGCTGTGCCTGTCCAAAAATACTGGAATTAGGCTGAAAGCAACATTTTTAAAAAGATTCTTTTTTATCAACACAATAAATCAGCAACATTTTACTATAAATAAGACAGTGCTCTATTTTCATTTTAAGAAATAACTCACACAAAAGAAATAAATGGATATGTAGAAGAAAATAGAAAAAGAAAAAACACCTAACAATAAGAAAATACACATTTTTACTTGGATTGTATTCCACGCTATGTTTACAAACAAAAACATGCCATCATCCATACCAAGCCATAATTTGGAAAATGCTATAATCATGTAAAAATGAGTGGATTTAAACTCATTATTTTCATTGAAAATTAAGGCTGTTAAATTTATTTTATTTTACTACCTGCCTAGTTTGGGGGAAAACATGACAATCTAAAAAAGCCGAAAAGTAAATTCATTTGCACAATTTTTCTGTTGGGTAGAAATGAGGATATATATAAGACGAAAGAACAACGGTTATATGGCTACAACAAAATGCAACAAACCGACGTTTGAACAGGATTAAAACGGGTTCAATTAAAAATCACGTTTCGATATTGTGAAAAGAATTTGGTTCTCAAATGATAAGGGAACGAATGGACGCAGGTTGTAGATCCTTGTTGTAATAAATTGTAATTAGGCAAAAATATAATAATCAGATAGTTTATTTTTTAAGCAGACAGAGTTTTTTCGCCACGGTGCATGCTTTGTATTTCCCCAGAAGAATGCAGGTTGATTGTGCCAGGATTTGAGGAGTTTAAAGACACGTTAACGGCTAAATCTAACATTGTGGCGGCCGACAAAGCCAAGAAGGCTTGTTGGCATCACATGGAGTAAATTTGTAATTATCTTCACAGTGTTCTTATTGTAGGCTAATTCTCTAATAGGCCCATGTATTTTATGGACTCTTCTTTTATATATCATTATACCTATATCATAATATCATGAAGATGTAAACGTACAACTGCACATTATGCTCATTGTAATAAAAGAATTGGAGCCAGGGGAGAGGGATTAAAGATTAAAGTGGGAGATTCATAAGAAACTAATCACAAATCTACAAGTTAAAAACTTGAATATTTTCTGACATTGAAAATGATGGGTTTTTTTTTTACACTTTGCAAGGCTGCAACATCACACACACATCTGCCGTGTATTATGCATGCAAGTTATTTTAGACTTCACAATCAGATTTAGCAGCGAGGAAATACTCATGAGTTTAACACTGTAGCCTATTATCATGCCGTGATAGCCAGATATTATTGCTGGTGGGCAGTTTTGGCGAGGGTACATAATCCCAAATTCATCATATATAACCTAATCACCTATTTTATTAATATAATAACACATCTACCTAAAGAAACCTCATTTCTTGACTGGCCACTCTCTGCTGTTTCAGAAGAGACACCTTTTGTGCTGTGTCAGCCACCGTAGCTGTCCTAAGAGAGCGTTGCATGGATTAAATTTGTGCTAAGACAAGAAAACAAGACCGAACCAGTAATAACTGAATTAAGCTGATCATGTAAATAAACAAGGCTGAATAAAGGAGACATAGAACAAAACCCTTGAAAAAAGAAATCAGGTCATCAACAGCCAGCAGTAAAAAAAAAAAGAAGAGATAAAACGTGACACAAGATGAGAAGTTGGTGAACAATTCCTAATGAAACTTTAACAATTAAAAATTGTTGTTCTCAAACATACTTTCTACTGATAAACCAGATAATATGAAGGCTAACAGAAAACAGGACAATCACAAATTAACTTAACTAGAATGTTTTGACCACTTACAATTGCAATTACAAATAACTTGTACTCATTTTAAAACTCAAAGAGGGAACAACTACTTCAAAGGATTAACTGAACAAGTTAAGCAAATAGTTTAAAGATGTAACTAACTACTTTTCTATCAGTTAATGCTGTAGAGGTCACACTTTTTTGTCATGAATAGGGCACTGTGTTTTTACACATTTCAATAAATAGTTATGTCACATATCTGAAATTTGGATTAAAAGTAACAGGTATATTCTGTACACAATTATTTAAACAGTTTTCACATTTGCAGGTTGGTTACACTGGATTTTTAAAACTGTGGAAGGGAAGAACCGAGGCTGGTTCATATGTGTGATTGTTTCACAACAGCACTCAGGACTGCTGTAGACTCTTACTAACTTGTGTTAATGTGTCTGTTCAAGAGTTCCTCAGAACTGCCCACGGACATACAAGCTGATGTCCTTTGATCCTGATGGTGACAAAGTTCGATGCAGATATGGAAATATCATAGGTACTGAGTGCAGCTCATGCAACCAACCTTCAGGCTTCGACTTGGATCAGGTTAGTTGAAAAATCAATTTCCCAGTACCTTGTACAACACTGGATTGATGCTTTGCCTCCCTTAACTACTAAATGTTCACATTGTCAGGGTTCTTGCACATTACACTACCGAGACTCTTATGTCAACACCGGAGCGTATGGATTTGAGTTGGTGGTGGAGGACTTCCCACAAGGGCGCATCTCTCTGGCCTACACTGATGGATCCAGATCCTCCAGGGATCCACTGAGAAAGAGACAAGCCAGATCCCCACTGAGAAAGAGACAAGCCAGATCCCCAAGGAGAAGGAGAGAAACCTCATACCCATGGTGGTGGGGGGGGCATAATACACCAACTACAACCACAGCACCAACTACAACAACGGAAGCATACCCATGGTGGTGGTATGATTCAACAACAACCGCAGCAACAACCACAGAAGCATACCCATGGTGGTGGTGGGGGCATAATACACCAACTACAACTACAGCACCAACTACAACCACGGAAGCATACCCATGGTGGTGGTATTATTCAACAACAACCGCAGCAACAACCACAGCACCAACTACAACCACGGAAGCATACCCATGGTGGTGGTATTATCATAATTACCAACAACAACTACAGCACCAACTACAACCACGGAAGCATACCCATGGTGGTGGTATTATTCAACAACAACTGCAGCAACAACCACAGCACCAACTACAACCACGGAAGCATACCCATGGTGGTGGTGGGGGCATAATACACCAACTACAACTACAGCACCAACTACAACCACGGAAGCATACCCATGGTGGTGGTATTATTCAACAACAACTGCAGCAACAACCACAACACCAACTACAACCACGGAAGCATACCCATGGTGGTGGTATTATTCAACAACAACCGCAGCAACAACCACAACACCAACTACAACCACGGAAGCATACCCATGGTGGTGGTATTATTCAACAACAACCCCAGTACCAACCACAACCCCATGGTGGTGGTGGGGGCATAATACACCAACTACAACCCCAGCACCAACCACAACCCCATGGGGGTGGTGGACAACCACAACAACACCTACAACCACTGAAGCAACTACTACAACCGCCACGCCATACACTAGCAGCAGGACACACCTGCACGCCACCACTCCTCCTCTCAGTAAACTACCATTGCAATTCTCTGTACTTGGTAAGTTGGGTTTTTCTACACATTTTAGTGAGCCTCAATCACATTGAACAAAAACGTGCAGCTTCACAGTCCTCACTGGGTTGAAACCTTCATGCAGGACCTCTAGCCACACCTTCATTTGTGAAATTACACATGGCCGGATTGAAAAATAGGCATCCAAGTCCCCCAAAAAAGCCAGAAACCAGAAACCAGATTTTATTAAAATTTTACGAAAATTATTCGATTTTAACATTTATCAGTTAACTATTGTTAGTCAATTTTTGTTTCCCACCATGAAGATCTCTGTCCTGTGAAAATCAAGTTTTCCAAAAAATCAGCTCTTCATGAGTGAATAAAACCTCTCCTATTTATTCCACATATGATCCATTGGGGTTTCAAAAGCTTTATTTAGCCTGTAAACAATTCATCAACTTCTGACAATGTTTTGATCATTACATGTGGTTTTCCTTTGTTTTCACCACACAGTGACACAAATAAAACTGAGGTTAGGAATGAACATACTTGACATAGTTTAGTCAACACTTGGTGTAACAGCGCTGGATGCATAGGTGTGGCCAGAGTGCAAAAGGTTAAAAGTTCTGATCCAGTGGCAGGTATTGATAGTTTATTTATCTTTTTTATACTCCAGTGGACCCACCTGCTCCTTCATGTCAGGAGGGACTCT
>NC_060169.1:2494512-2508169 GCF_021292245.1 Micropterus dolomieu | reverse complement strand
TACACTTGTACATGAATATTTTACAAGACATGCATGCATTTACCTACTATTCTACACAACGAAGTCTCCGCACCAATCCCTTGTACGTCCATCGCACATTAACAGGAAGAAAGACCATGATGCACTTGGCGGAACAACAACAATACTACTCAATGCTGCCGCCTTGTGACCAAAGTCTGCCATCACGTGTACGACTGTGGAAATCCACTTACAATCTACTTCACACTTACTTTACATTGAACAATGTTACTCTCAAACAAAACAACAAAGAACACATGTATTCACATTTACACAACTTTTAGAACTATATTAATATAAAGGGGGAAAATCACCTATGACTAGATTTACCACCCGGCTACAATTACATGTGGTTTTCCTTTGTTTTCACCACACTCTGCCACAAATAAAACTGAGGTTAGGAATGAACATACTTGACATAGTTTAGTCAACACTTGGTGTGACATCGCTGGATGCATAGGTGTGGCCAGAGTGCAAAAGGTTAAAAGTTCTGATCCAGTGGCAGGTATTGATAGTTTATTTATCTTTTTTATACTCCAGTGGACCCACCTGCTCCTTCATGTCAGGAGGGACTCTACTTGCCAAAGTTTGTGAACCCAACACCTGAAAATGGAGCACACATCCAAGCAGAGGTCAACAAAGAGGTGGAGATCAGAGTCAAAGCACAAGCTGCATATGCAACGTAAGTGAGAACCAGCGTGATCAGTGTGGCAGGATAACATTCTCATGATTTCAACAAGGTAGATAAACCCAGCAATAACGAGGAAATCTCTGGTTTCTGTTTTGTTTTCATACAGAATACGTGATATCATCATCAGTGGGCCACTGAATATCCAAAAGCACAGGACCACACATGATGAGTTTGTCATTAGGTGGACGCCTACTCCAGATGACCTGGGAGCTCATTACCCCATCTGCTTTGCTGTTGAGTCAGTGACAGGGTGAGCCTTGGGTTCATTTCCTTTATGACAGAATTAGTATGTGTGTGTGGATACCTTAATTTATCTTTTTACACACTTTTCAGTCTTTTTCGAGACTGCTGGGAGGGTTAGGAAAATAGACGTTTATGAATACAAGGTCAAGGACGTTAACAAATCAAACCATATACAAATATATCAGACCCCCCATCAAGAAAACATGGTTATGTTACTTAATTATACACTTTTGTCAGTTTGACTGTAATTTGGATTCAAAACAATTTTGATTTTCACAATGACATATCAGCTTAATTGAATGAGTTAAAAGTGTTAAGTCCGTGTTCACTGATGCCTTTCAGGGCTGACATCTATCAGTCTGAGATGAGGTGTGTTCTGGTGGACATTGTGGCGACGCAAGGTGAGTCTGAAGCTGATGATACATGGGGAAACTTTTTGTAGCGCAGAATGTGATGGTGTGTGTTTTCACCAAATATAATGTAAGCTAGTGCATTTCATTCCTCATAAAACATTTGCAAAGCCCATTTTTAAAGTATTTAAAATCTTTTAATTTTTTTTACATCCATATTTACTAGCTAGCAATCTTTTTTCTGTCTTTGTCGGCGCATTGCTGCATGTTTGGTCCATTACTGCCGCTTGTAGATCAGTGCAATAGTGTTACAGCATTATGACCAAGTATCACCACACCCGTGTGAATGCACGTGTATAGGTGCAAGTCATCTCGTCCCAGAAAGAACTCTATAGCGCTACTAGAGGTTTTACAGGGAACCTTTAAAGCTGCATTTAGCAATTTTTGACCAGTAGAGGGCAGAAATACTTAAAAACACAATGCTGATATTAATGCAGGTTTTATCACAACAGTTTTGATCAAAGTATTTAGTAAATCATTTAAATATATATGTTTTGCTCTAGTTGTAGCCAATGTGATCTGCAGTCAGTCCACAATGACAGTAGAGGTTGAGAAATCTTCATTCTCTGGACTCAATGAGGATCATTTGCGGCTCAGTGACCCCACCAACACCGTCTGCAGCCTCCGCACACACTCCAACAGCACTCACATCATCGCTGTCATCCCCCTCAATGCTTGCGGCACTCAGATCGAGGTGAGGCAGGGTGATTAGTTTTATTGCCCACTGTGCTCTTCTCTCAGTTACTGGTGTAGATTTTCCTTTTCATTAGCAGTGTCAGGACTGAATCCATAACCTTTTCCTCCACAGGAAGATGATGACAACCTCATTTTTAAGAATGAAATCACCGCGGTCGACAACACAGAAGACCTGATCACCAGGAAACACCTGCTGGAAGTTCAGTTCTACTGCCAGTACCCCAAACGGGGGAACGTGACACTTGGCTACACAGCACACAGGAAAAATATCACAGTGTGGGAGAAAGGCTTTGGTACTTTCACTTACCAGTTTGAGTTCTTTCCTGATAACCAATTCCAAACCATGATTGATCCAAATTCATACCCTCTGAAGTACGACGTAGGGAGCAGGATCTACATGCAGATAGATGCCACCTCTTCAGCCAACAACACCGAGCTGTTTGTGGAGTCCTGCAGCGCTGCACCATATGACAACCCAAACTACCGGCCAACCTACTCCATCATTGAAAATGGGTGAGTTCAGCCCATACTGCCAACAGAGGACAATACTTTACAAAGTATTTGTAAAGATTTGCTTTTTGCTTGTGTATTGGAGGTAGTAGCTAAATTGCCGAGAGTGAATTTGATTGGTTGTCTCTCACCCAATCTTTGGTAGTATTTCTCCATCCATCTACCTATTTGTAGACAGTGGATAGATACATAGAGATTAAATGTCTTCCTATCTTCCACCTGACTGTTTTTTATCCTTGGAGGCTCACCTACACAATATGACCATCTCAGGATGTAAAAGTTAATGCTTCACTTACTTACTTCAGTAGTACCTATACTCCCTTCCTTATCATGTAAATACTAGAGCTGTCAATCGATTAAAATATTTAATGGTGATTATCACATGATTGTCCATAGTTAACTCGCGGTTAATCACAAATTACTCACACATTTGTTTTTAATCTGTTCTAGGTGCACCTTGAAAGGGATATTTGTCAAGCTTTTAATACTCTCATCAACATAATTCATGTTTTTTATGTTTCTGCTTGTTAAGTTAACAGCAGCTGGTTTTAGAACAGAGAGAAGGTCACCTGTTTTAACAGCCAATCAGCTGGTCAAAAGAGTCACAAAGTTATCTTGCACAAAAACTCTGTTTATAAAGATAAACTTTCAGAAACATTGCAGACTGACACGTTGCATAGAGTTGCAAGTTCAAGTTTTTTAGTTGCGGATCTTTGGTGTGAACCTGCCCATTTCTGCTCAAGCAGGTTTGTTTCTGTTTGCCATCCACAGTGTTACTGTCGCAACGCTTCCTGATTTCCCAAATTATGGGGCAGGCCGAGGGTCATAATTACACAATGCACGTGCATTAATTGTCAAAAAAACAATTGTGGCGTTAAAAGAAATTTGCGTTAACTCGTTGTTAACGCATAAACTTTGACAGCCCTAGTAAATACCTTCAATAGAGTAATACCTCTGTGTCTTCAATGGCACCCATTGTAAGGGAAGAGTTACAGAGGCAACATGTCTTATGTTGTTTTTGTTTTTCCTTACTAGGTGTAAAGTGGACTCGACTGTTGAAATCCATTCCTCCACCAACAAGAGACAATTCCGGTTCAGCATGGAGGCCTTCAGGTTCATCGGCTTGCAAGACCAGGTGAAGAATTGACTATGTGGTTAGACTGGAGCAAGTGACAGCAAATGTCTCTGTAATATCTCTAAATGCTGACAAGTTTTATTGTTATCTAATGCACACTTGGACAGATGCGTAGGAATATTAAATAATTTGAAAATAGGTAGGTAGGTTTATTGTCACAATACAACAAGTTTTGTAACTCCCTTCTGCTACATAGCAGACAATATACATTAATAAAGAATCAATTATAAAAAATGGTAACAGAAATAAACTATCATCACTGGAGCAGTGCTGAGGATGAGTTAGAGTTTAAGAGTCTGATAGCTTGGGGGAAAAAGTCTGGTGGTTAGGCAGCAGAAACTTCTATATCTCCGCAGGGTGAACAGGCTGTGGCTGGGTGGGTCCTGTCCTTTAGTATCCTTTGGGCTCTGCGTAGGCACCTCACCTCACCGATATCACTGATGCTCAGGAGATCAGTACCAAAATTCAAATTCTAATTAGCTTTATTGGCATGAATGTATAGCAACAATATTGCCTAAGCTGTGCCAATGATCTTCTGAGCAGTTTTAATCACCCACTGCAGAGCCCTCCGGTCCTGGGCCGTGCACATGCCAGTTTCCAGTCAGTGGCGTGGGAATATGGCCTTCTTAAGCTTCCTCAAGAAATACACTTGTTTCTGAGCTTTCTTGACCAGCGTGGAGATGTGAGATGACCATGTCAGGTTCTCTGTGATGTTTATTCCCAGGAACCTGAAACTGTTCACCTGCTCCACCTCAGCTCCACTGATGTAGACAGGAGTGTGTGTCTTTATCTCCTTCTTCCTGAAATCAACCATCAGCTCCTTAGTTTTGCTGACATTGAGCAGTAGGTTGTTTTCTGAGCACCACTCTACAAGATTATGAATTTCCTCCTGATATGAAGTCTCATCCTAATCCGGCCGATGATGTTGGTGTCGTCCGCAAACTTCACAACAGAGTTCTCTTCATGTTGGGGGATGCAGTCGTGGGTGTACACCGTGAACAGGAGGGGGCTGAGCACACAGCTCTGGGGGGCTGTTGAGCACTCGAGTGGAGATGGTGTGTCCGCCAATCCGAACTGACTGGGGTGGGACTGTGGGGAAGTCCAATATCCAGTTGCAGAGTGTGAGATTTGTGTTGAATGCTGAGCTGAAATCAACAAACAGCATTCTGATGTAGGTGTTGAGTAAAGTTGAATTCCTGCAGACAGTCAGCGCTAACGTTATTAGAGATATTAGCTATATACATTTACTCATTTGGCACACACTTTTATCCAAAACGACTTTACATTCAGGTTAGAGCGATGGGGGAGGATCCGATTTTTTGTTTGATGTTATGATGAATAGATTGCTTGAACCAGAAGTGGTAGGAAAAGTTTCCAAAGACAGTTTCAAACACATTACTCTGCCATTTGTCCACTGGAAAACACAACGGTAGGTCTGCTGACACAATGACACTGTGTCCTGTTGTATTCAGGTTTACATCAGCTGTTCAGTCCTGATGTGTGAAGCAGGGGACCCCCACACCCGGTGCTCGCAGGGATGCATCAACTCCACATCTCGAGTTGGTCACCACCATAACCACAGAAAGAGAGAGGCGGTCACCCAGAGTTTAAGGCACTTTGTTTCCCAGGGTCCCCTGCGCTTAACGAGATCAGCAGAGAGCACCGGAAGCCCAGGTAAAGAACAGGGGGGGTTTATAACAGCACATGTGCATTGTTTGAGTGCCAGTTAGACTTCAGACAAGATCGAACTCAAATTGTGCTTCTCTTTTCTCCAGTGATGAAGCTGAATCTGAACCTGGTCTTCATCGCTGGTTGTCTTCTTGCAGCTGTTGCCATGATCAGTGCATTGGTTTTGTACAAAGCCAAAATGTCGAGAGTCAAATACCAACCTTTGCCTGCAATTGAAAATTAAGTGAGCTACATGTGCAGAATGCCAATTCTGTATTAATTACATTCAAATATATAAAGCTATTTTGATTATCAGATATTGCATATTCATGTATCAAAGTACGTGCACATGTTACATTAACATCTTTAGAAATGACTACAGCTGTATGTGCCAGTGCAAATAGGAAACCAGACAGAAAGTCTTATATTAAACAAAAATGAGCACGATCAAGTTGTACTGCAGCTGTTGGTTTGCTTGTGGTGGTTTCAGCTGTGGGATCCCATGTAGCTTTGCAACTGTTATTAAGTATAAAAGCATGATTTAAAAGAAGTTTCTTGATTGATTGATTGTATTCCTCTCTAATCATAATCATTCTTTAATCAAAAATGAAAATGCTATAATCAAAATCCCTTTATGGCTACTCTGTTATGATACACTTGTTTAATGGATCAATAAAAACATTTATTCTCTTACGTACATGTTTGCTTTGTTCACTTTAAGTCACTTCCTCTCCTTTTTGAGGACTTTCCTGTTGCTGAAGCTCATCATGTTTCGTAACCTGTGCAGTAACCACCAGAATGATCACGACTGCAATGATCCATTATGTAACAGAAGGTTGTAAACTATAAAAGTAGACAACAAAACCGTCACATTTATAAGTATTTCTGTCTAAATAGGGCAGAGTATCTAAAGTTAAGAGGAACACTATTAAGAGTGGTATATTAACTCAAGCTTCAAGACTGGACCGTAGCCAACTGATCAGAGTCATCACCCAGCTCCATTCACAAGCTGCAGCAAAAGCCAACTTAGAGATCCATGAAAAGATCAATGAACAACAAATATTGCTTTTTCCTTCTCTACAGCTAGAATAAGACAGGTCTCAAGGTCTGAGGGTTGCATTGTTCCATGCTTACTGAGAAAAGTGTTACAGTGAAATAAAGATCAGGTTTATGGGTCCTGCTGGTAAGGACTAGATTGATATATATAAGGAATATGGTGCTACCTTTGAGAAAGCACAGCATATCAAAAGACTTTAATGTGTATCAGAGATGCAGACGGACTTTTCTTTATAACTGCAGTCGATAGTAGTGTTTAGAAATACTGAGTTAATAAGTAAGGCTAAATGATATGCAAATAAATCATATTAGGATTTTTTTGACACATATTGTGATGTGAATCTTGATTTTAGTCATTTTTACATTTGCTGGAATCCGTTCCAAACAAGCATGTTCTCTTACGTCTGGAGAATATGATTATTAGACCGGGAGTCCTTTATTTATGTCATTTGTTGTTGGCTGAAAAGTGAACTGCAAATAAAGGACCCACCAAGTTTACCCAAAACACAAAGGACTTGGGTTCTAAATATTTTTCATGATCCATGCAATGCAATTACATTCAACTACTTTCAGAATACCTTTCGCCCAAGCTCTGCAATAAAAACAGTCAAATTAATTATATGCCTCACGCCTCACAGCAAGAAGGTCGTGGGTTCGAACCCCGGTTGTCCCGGCCTTTCTGTGTGGAGTTTGCATGTTCTCCCCATGTCACAGCAGAGCTGTCTCACCTGAGAGGTTTGGATTGTTCATAATGTAGCAGATGATCTGAACTTTATAAACCATCATTAATATTTTTAAATCAGATATTTGACAGATGGGCAGCTGGTGTAAAGACCTCAGAACTGGACTGATATGATCCACATTTTTGGAGAGAGGTGAGGACTATGAATTCAAATTCCTTATTAAAACACAGCCAGGTAAAACTAGTTCTACTACATGCTTTAAACTTTCAGTTAATACAGAGTGTCAGGTTTCTTATAATGACCAAAAAAGCAGACGGGACACAAGCAGAGCAGTTTTTAAAGATGTATTTAGCACAAAGCTCAAAGTGATGCAGGGTGAGGAGCTGGCTAATGAGGATTGGGGCTTTGAGTTCCAGGGTTTACAGGAGGGTTTGTGGCGAGCTGGTCCGTTGATGTTTACCGAAACAGAGAAAGATGGGAGTGAGCAACGAGTTCAAGAGTCTGTGTGTGACAAGTTGTACGGAAGGTGACAACAATCCGGAGGGGATTGGGTTTTCGGCCTCTCCTTTAACTTGGCTGACGATAGGTGTGATTGTCTGAGATGGTGACTAACCCTGCACCACAAGCTGGATTTGGCTCAGCACCAGTCCTGCACAGGAGAACCATGATAAATAAATATTAGTATTCAAAGTCCTGAAGTCAAACTATGAGTACAATGCAATAAAAAAAAAGATTGGGTTATGAGTTTTCAATGGATTGAGAGTCACCTGTTGAGAGCATAAAGTATTCAGTGTGTCAATGTTTGGGTGAAAACATCATGACCATGAGTCAGCAGCAGAGACAGGGACAGAAAAGGAGAAGTGGAAGGACCAAACATGGACATATCCTGACTCCTGACACATATACACCAACAGACACACCATCTCACCCTAAAGACAACAGTAAGAGAGAACCTATAAGGATAAGCAGGAAATGGATCGTAGTTCTTCATCAGCTGATCTCAAGGCACCGAGCTCAGAACGGGATCATCACCGCACGGGGAAAAGAGCCTAAAATAAGAGTTGGGGATTTGAACAGCAAACAACCAGAGGACACTTCAGAGTTTTCGTCAGTGGATTTCAAGAGGTCGAGCAAAAGAGGACAACCAAGTCCAAGTGCCAATATTCAAAATCATATGGAACCAGTCAGCCCATTCTCCTCTGACCTCTGACATCAACAAGGCATTTTCCTCCACGCAACTGCCGCTCACTGGATATTTTCTCTTTTTCAGACCATTCTCTGTAAACTCTAGAGATGTTTGTGGTGAAAATCCCAGTAGTGTGTCATGTGGCCTATGTTTCTCCATGGTTTGGCGTTCTGTTCAATGTGTTGTCATACAGTTGTCTAAAGTAAGCCAAACAGTCCTGATTCAACCCATTTGACTTGTAAAAGCTCTGGACTGACTCTGGCCCTTTTATCTTTCTATTGAAGTTTCTGATTAGTGTGTTATCAACTTTGACTGGCCAGTCCACATGTGAACGAAGAGGCACGAGCCAAAACATCCACACACTAAATGTTCAGACCCAAACACTGACCACATGGAACATTTGCGAACTCCATAGTGTCTACCCCTGTAGCTCAGTGAGATTGTGGTTTTGCAGCCCAGAGTTTATGAGTTCGATCCTGTGAAGAGAAGAAGAAAGGGAAGAGATAAAAGTGCCCGGAGAAAAGGAACAATTGTGAAGGGTATTTGGTGGTGGAGACATTCCTGAAGTAACAGGGTTGGAGGGGGACTGTCTCTCTGGCTTTTCTGAAAGATCCATGCACGGGGTTATGCTACAGAAAAAGACAAGGAAGTAGATTGTTACTTGTAAATGTGACAGGTGCTAAAAATTGTGAAAGATGCAAGGGCCCCATGCAAGGGGCCTCCGTACCCCCTCCGCCCCTGCCCCTCTCCCTCGACGCAAGGGGCCTCCGTGGATATTCTGTGACACACAGCAGTAAATAAAGCTTCAGTTCTTTGTGTTTTATTCGCCACTAGGTGGAGCCAGTAACACATCTTTAATCCAGTAAGTTGGTCGTACTAGCGACACAACCCGTACCACAGAGGAAATGGGGCGGACCAGGGACGGGAGATTGCAGAGCGACCGGCCCGCTGCAGACAGTCGGTGATTGTTCTCCCTTGCTGGATGAAGTCTGACGCTCCTGATTTTACGCACGGATCTGTGACAATTATAGACATTAATGTCAATAAGGCGTGCTGTCAATATTTTAGAGACCCCCCCCAAAATATCAATAATCATTCTCATGTTTTAATTTGCAGCGCCACTCCTCTGCCAGTTAAACTGCCTCTCACTGTCTTTTTAAAATGGTTAACATTTGAAAACAAAACATTTATGGCAGCATGAAATATGGGGAAAATATATATCATCCCAGTTTTTAAGTTATAGCTATAGTCTATTAACGGATAAATGTAAAAACAAACTCAATCTAATATTTAAATAGGTAAAACAATTAATTTAGTTTTTGCAGCTTAATAAAAGACAAGGTCCAATGCTAACAAAGTTTCGGGAAGGAAAGGTTACTGCAGATTTCATCCACTAGATGGTGCCATAGCCTTTGTAATGTGCTACAAATACACTAGAATATAAGCAGAAATTTTGAACTAACTTCAAGTGCTGTAGTTAATTTGCACCAACTTTCAATTTGCAGATTATATATAATATTAACTGAACAAAACATAATACAAACTTGTTCATAACATTGTATTGTTATATATAGAATTGTATATATAGAATAGGCCTTGTGCTGCTGTTTAACCATTTGATGTGTATGTGGGCTTGGCGGTGTGTTTGGTTTGTGAGATTGAGTGTGATGTAGTTTTAGTGTATAAACAAGTTCAAAGCAGACCAATGGAAACAGTGATAACTGCCATTAACTTGGCCAAGTTGTCTCTACACTTTCCTTGAAGCATCTGGTTTCGGAGACCATGAACTTTGGCGGAACAACTGCTGCTACTGATGTTCATGAAGTTTTTGTATAAGCAAATATATACTTATTTGGGATAAAGTACAAACTTCTCAGCTGACACCCATCGTCAACCGCTTATCCCGCTTACAGGGTCATGGGGGGCTGGAGCCAATCCCGGCTGACATTGGGCGAAAGGCGGGGTACACCCTGGACAGGTCGCCAATCCATCGCATGGCCACACATAGACGATTAACGTAGCCTGCATATCTTTGGATGGTGGGAGGAAGCCGGAGCACCCGGAGAGAACATGCAAACTCCATTCAACACTTTTAATGACAAAAAAAAGGCTGGAACATGTAGGCCTGTACTTGTATTGAAAACAATCTCTGGTTCCACACTCCAGTCCAGTTGGTGGCGGCAATGCACCTCTTGGCTAGTTTGGCAACCGGCCATAAAAAAAGGAGAAGTAGTAGTTTGAGTGAAAAAATTCAAGCCTGACGGTGACGAGCTTATCATCGACGTTGTGCACTGGCACCCGAACTTCTCTTCTCCCTCGTCTCTCTCCGCCGACAGAGATTAGCAGGCAGGTGAGAACGGGAACAGGTGAGCGTCAGGAAGCGGCCAGAGAACCAGATATGGAGCGGGCCGGGGAGAGCTTGGGAGAAGTCCCGGTACGCCAAAGAGGAAAACATTGAGGTGCCAGTACTGCATACTGTTGCATCCACTTAACACTGTAAATGCCCATTAAAAATGTTTCAAAGTTTAACCACTGTGACAATTTCCCCCAGTCTGCCTGCCTGTGTGTCTTCTCTGTTTTGCAGATGCTGGGTGTGGCTTGTAGGTGGAGCTGGGAGGGTCCAATGCATGTACCTTCCCCTCTGGGTTGGGCTTCCTAGGGCCTTTCTCATTTCTCATTTAACTGATACAACTTATGAATACAACAGGAATGCTGCAGCGTCCTGCTCCGGCTGTGGGTTGGTCCAGCTGCTTGTCACACCTCTTGTAAACATCACAGCGGCTGAAAAGACTTCAGCAGAGGACACACCGATGCATCCTCGCTTGTAGCTCCTCCAGCAAGCCTCCACGATCCTTGCTCCTCGCTCCTCGATGTGCATTTTAAGAATTGAGATGTCCTTCAAGATGGCACGCTGAGATCGATTTCCGGGTCACACGCTCGAGAATCGAGGAGTCAAGCAGACAGAAATTTGGGAAATGAGAAAGGCCCATAGCTCCTCAGAGATCACTCCTCAATCCTCGGAGCGCAAAAAAGAGCTTTGGAACGTTCTGCAAGACGGCGGAGCGGAACAACTTCAGGTTCAAGCGAGGATCGAGTATTGAGGAGCAAGGAAACGACAAATAAGAGAAGCACCCAATCACTACAAAATACCACAAGAAGAAAAGAGGCAAACATACACAAGGATGGATCCAGCGCCCTGGGATGGGAATGGGACCAGGCCGTCTGCTGTGGTAACCAGTGTCTCCCCTTCTGTCTCCCAGTCCATCTCACTTTGACTCATTTTCCTTCAGCAGTTACATAATTTGCAGCAACAATGCAGCAGAAAATAATGCCTACTTTGAACATATATTTCACAGTATTTATCATCTTAATGGGCATTTGAGATGTGGTTTGTGATATTTAATGTTTCGTCTCTCAAATGTAACAAGCTGAGATCCTTTTGAGGGTCAAGGTAGTGTTTTAGTACTCGAGACCGGTCTTGGTCTTAAGACTGCTTTTTGATGGTCTTGGTCTCGTCTCGGACTTGACTGCATTTGTGCTCGGTTTTGTCTCGGTCTCGGACATTGAGTACTCGGGATTTTATTTCAAGACCAGAACTTTGGGAATATCAATAATTTGCTTTTGCGTTGTCTGATTTGTTAACATCTTAACTTTGATTGGAAGTAAAACATATTGCTTCAAATGCAACCAGTAACCCTAATTAACGACTGTCACCCCTTCCTGCGATGCTTACGTTGATTTCAGCTCTTAGTGTTTGTATGTGGATGTAGGGTGTGGCGATGACATAAGACTATGCCTTTGGTATGAGAGACCTGGGTTCAATCCCCGACTGTGACCCATTCACTATTGTGTTCTTGAGCATGTCACTTAACCCCTTGTTGCTCCAGAGGCGTGCGACCTCTGAAGTATATAGCAATTGTAAGTCGCTTTAGATAAAAGCTAAATGAATAGATGTAATGTGGGTGTTTTAATGGGATTGTAGATCTTTCAGATCGATTTGAGAAAGTATCTATGATCTCGTTCCACATTTTATTGCGTGCCATGCAATGCAGGGAACTGGTCTTGGTCTTGACCCAGTCTCGCCCTCCCTCGGTCTCGGTCTCGACTGCTCTCAGCACCTAAAAGTCTTGGTCTTTTCTCGGTCTCAATAAACTCTGGTCTTGGTCTTGACTTGGTTTCGGTTTGGGCGGTCTTGATTACAACACTAGGTCAAGGTTTTAAGGTCATTCAAAGTGGATTTCTGCAGAAAAACAGTGATCAGAGGAGAGAATCAGAGACACATTGAGCAGATTTGATTTCAGCTCTTGGAAGTCAGATTCATTTAAAAAGTATAGCCAATATAAAAAATGTGTGTAAAACCATTTTACATAATTTAAAAACCAACTGATCCAAAATGTGAGAGCTCTCAACTGAAAACTGAAAACCGCTGTCATCATTGTAATCTTTATTGATTTATATATTGTTGTATTTTATTTTTATGGCGGCCTTGTAAAGCACTTTGTAATTGTGCTAAATAAATCCATCCATCGTCCACCGCTTATCCCAGTAAAGGGTCGCCGGAGCCCATCCCAGCTGACATTGGGCGAAAGGCAGAGTTCACCCTGGACAGGTCGCCAGTCCACCGTAGGGCCACAAACAACCAGTCTTTGGATGGTGGGAAGAAGCCGGAGCACCGGAGAGAACCCACGCACACACGCCGGGGCGACCGGGCACAACGACCGGGGTTCGAACACACTGTGAGGTGACAGTGCCAACCACTGCCCCACTGTACCACCGGCTATATAATGACCTTCATTATTATTATCAAGATGTAAAAAGATGAAACCCTCACTGCACATTATACAACCTGCGATCTAGATTAAAATATTACAATTACACAGAAAATTATGGTTTTCCACAAAACGTGGTTATTTTGCTCAAACCAGGCATTTCCCATCATGCCACTCTGATTCGGCGCAGGTGTGAGAGGTAAACCGCTGGTCAGCAGATTGTTCAGTTCTTCAGAATATAGTCTGTGTTATAGTAAAGTTTAAGGGACCCCACAATTGTTTTTTTTGTTTTGTTTTTTTAAGTTTTCTATTCAATTTCAAAATTGCATATGTAGCGGGGTTCTTTTTCCTGAATACATCCTGATAAAGGTGTGCTGCAATGTTATTTAATGCTCAACAGCAGTAGGACGTATTGAAATGCGCTGCACGTTGGTGAGTGAGCAACGATATGTAGTAGGAGAAGAAGAGCTGTTCTGCTCTGTGTGTTGTTTTCCCCCGTGATCAAAAAGAGTTACAAGAAGACGCTATTAGCTTTAGGCAGCCGAGAAGTTCACAGGCAGGTAAAAGTTAGCAATAAAACTCCACTACAAGT
>NC_060169.1:2492917-2494492 GCF_021292245.1 Micropterus dolomieu | reverse complement strand
AACCAGTCTTTGGATGGTGGGAAGAAGCCGGAGCACCGGAGAGAACCCACGCACACACGCCGGGGCGACCGGGCACAACGACCGGGGTTCGAACACACTGTGAGGTGACAGTGCCAACCACTGCCCCACTGTACCACCGGCTATATAATGACCTTCATTATTATTATCAAGATGTAAAAAGATGAAACCCTCACTGCACATTATACAACCTGCGATCTAGATTCAAATATTACAATTACACAGAAAATTATGGTTTTCCACAAAACGTGGTTATTTTGCTCAAACCAGGCATTTCCCATCATGCCACTCTGATTCTGCGCAGGTGTGAGAGGTAAACTGGGGCGGCTGCGGCTCAGGAGGTAGAGCGGGTTGGCCGTTAATCGGAAGGTCGGCGGTTCAATCCCTGGCTCCCCCTGGTTGCGTGTCGAAGTGTCCTTGGGCAAGATACTGAACCCTGATTTTGCCCCTGGCGGCTGTTCCGCCAGTGTATGAATGTGTGTGAATGTTAGTTTCCGTTTGAGCACTTAGGCTCAGTGTATGAATGTGTATGACTGGTGAATGCAGATGTAGTGTAAAAGCGCTTTGAGTGGTCGAAAAGACTAGAAAGGCGCTATACAAGTACGGAGCATTTAAACCGCTGGTCAGCAGATTGTTCAGTTCTTCAGAATATAGTCTGTGTTATAGTAAAGTTTAAGGGACCCCACAATTGTTTTTTTTGTTTGTTTTTTTTAAAAGTTTTCTATTCAATTTCAAAATTGCATATGTAGCGGGGTTCTTTTTCCTGAATACATCCTGATAAAGGTGTGCTGCAATGTTATTTAATGCTCAACAGCAGTAGGACGTATTGAAATGCGCTGCACGTTGGTGAGTGAGCAACGATATGTAGTAGGAGAAGAAGAGCTGTTCTGCTCTGTGTGTTGTTTTCCCCCGTGATCAAAAAGAGTTACAAGAAGACGCTATTAGCTTTAGGCAGCCGAGAAGTTCACAGGCAGGTAAAAGTTAGCAATAAAACTCCACTACAAGTCCTCAAGCGCCTGTCTAAAGAGCGTTTAAAGATTCAAGAAGCGGCTTCAGTGCTGTGAGCATCCAGTTCACACATTCACACCTGTGATCACCAAACATTTCTGCTTCCCCGTTAATGTGACATCACAGGGATGGAGACAACACACCAGTCATACGTTGAAAAACCCAGCAGACTGTTAAACAACCCGCTGGGTCTGACTCGTGTTTAATGAAGTGAAAATAATTCATCAACACAAAAGTGTTAAATGTTAAAACAGGTTAGAACCGGCCTTCAAGCCCGTCGGAGCACAAAGTTTCTAACATCACACGGTCACATGTGGCGTTCTCTGGAAATGATCAGAGCGTCAGTGCTCTGAATATCCGTCGTGCATCAGTTTATTAGACAGTGAAGAGAGAACCAGGTTACTGATGGAAGTGTCGATGTGTTGCAGATTTCCTGTCAGAACCGTGATCATCCTCCAAACTAACAGCGTCATCAGATGAAACGTCAGACTGCTGTTCTCAGCCTCATGTGCGAATGACGAAACTATGTGTTACATTTGTCAACAAATC
>NC_060169.1:2488483-2492897 GCF_021292245.1 Micropterus dolomieu | reverse complement strand
AAGTTTTCTATTCAATTTCAAAATTGCATATGTAGCGGGGTTCTTTTTCCTGAATACATCCTGATAAAGGTGTGCTGCAATGTTATTTAATGCTCAACAGCAGTAGGACGTATTGAAATGCGCTGCACGTTGGTGAGTGAGCAACGATATGTAGTAGGAGAAGAAGAGCTGTTCTGCTCTGTGTGTTGTTTTCCCCCGTGATCAAAAAGAGTTACAAGAAGACGCTATTAGCTTTAGGCAGCCGAGAAGTTCACAGGCAGGTAAAAGTTAGCAATAAAACTCCACTACAAGTTCTCAAGCGCCTGTTTGTGTTTCCTGGCTGCAACACAGGTCTGGCTCATGTCAAACCTAATGCTCAGCTCACTGCGTGTGTGTGCACGTTAACAGTTTAACCATTAGAAACAAGTGTGAACAGTGTTTGTGTGTAAACCACGTTCAGCTTCAGCCAGCTCTGTTTAATATTCAGCTTCACAGCGGAGAAGAAGTTTTAGGGAGTGACACTGCGTTAAAGCGCGTTTAAAGATTCAAGAAGCGGCTTCAGTGCTGTGAGCATCCGGTTCACACATTCACACCTGTGATCACCAAACATTTCTGCTTCCCTCTTATTAACATCACAGGGATGGAGACAACACACCAGTCATACGTTGAAAAACCCAGCAGACTGTTAAACAACCCGCTGGGTCTGACTCGTGTTTAATGAAGTGAAAATAATTCATCAACACAAAAGTGTTAAATGTTAAAACAGGTTAGAACCGGCCTTCAAGCCCGTCGGAGCACAAAGTTTCTAACATCACTCGGTCACATGTGGCGTTCTCTGGAAATGATCAGAGCGTCAGTGCTCTGAATATCCGTCGTGCATCAGTTTATTAGACAGTGAAGAGAGAACCAGGTTACTGATGGAAGTGTCGATGTGTTGCAGATTTCCTGTCAGAACCGTGATCATCCTCCAAACTAACAGCGTCATCAGATGAAACGTCAGACTGCTGTTCTCAGCCTCATGTGCGAATGACGAAACTATGTGTTACATTTGTCAACAAATCTCATGTTCAGACTCAAAGCAACACGATTGTGTCCACTAACAAGAGCTGATATATCTTGTTCCTCTGTGCCAAACTAACATCTACTGCTTTAGGAACATTTCTCAAATAAAACTTTTACTTAAATAACATTTAGAAGAATAAAGAGAGCGGCGTTAGCGAGGAGAAAGCAGTGAACCAGATCTTGTTTCACGGCAGCTACATCCTAAAGCACATGAACGCGGCCACGCCTCCACGTGACCTGCGGGAAGGATTCTGTGTGAATGCTGTCTGTAACTGCTCGCTACGACATCACGACGCCCAGAAACGTCCCGAACAGCAAAATAAAAAGAAAACACAGGCAGCGTTTGGCGTCTCTGCAGACACAGACACGCCAAACGCTGCCGCTGCTCACACGTGATACCGAGAGGGATTCTTCTTCTTCCACAGTTTTGTTTGGAATATACTTTATATTCTATATAATATGCCTTTAAAGGTGCCGTAGAATGGAAAACTGTATTTATCTCGGTGTAGCTGAATAAAAAAAGAGTTCAGAACATGGAGCTGATGCACCGTGAGCCTCGGTCTCCTTCATATGTAAACCTCTCACATGCAGAAGGCCCCGTAAAAAAAGGGGCTAGATGTGATGTAACATCTGGGATCTTTAATGTTTACGCCTCGAAAAGTTTCAGAGACCAGCCCGCGTTCCAGAGAAGCGGTCATGCGAGCTGATGGAGCTGGAGGTCGTTGAGAGTTTTTACGGTTCTGAAGGAAAGGGAAATCTTTTGCGGTTTTTCCTCTGATGTCCTCTGGCTTTCCTTTTTGCTTACCTTACAGTAACTGCTAGCTGCTGCTAACGATAGCTGCTGTGATCAGCTGGCTCTGAACCAGCGGTCCAAAGTTTCTGTACTGATGTTAGATGTGGAAACGCCAACACGCCCACGGAGCACCGAGCTTCCAGTCCGGGTAGAATCAGCAACAGGACGACTAGCTGCACAGCTAACTGAGCGGCTAGCAGCAGCTGCTGTTAGCAGTAGTTAGCAGCTAAACTACCCGGTAATCTATCAACCAGAGACTGAAGTTATAAAGTTTTGTTTCCGCAGTTAGGCCCCGCCCCTCTGCTGTGCTTGGGGAAGTTCGCCAATCAGAAGCAACTGGGGTTTAGGGGGTGGGGGGGGCTTAAAGAGACATGAATTAACACTGAGTCTTCAGTCAGAGGGTGAAAAGAGGAGCTGGAGCTACGATGACAAAAATAATGTGTTTTTTTAAACATTATAAACATAAAAACATTAAGTCTGAACCTGAAAATGACGATTCTACGGCACCTTTAAGTAAATGATCTAAATATTTATTCATGGGATTTGATAACAGCTGTGATGTGACGCTAATGGAACAAGATGCAGCTTCATATAAAACATTCACAGTGGGAACAAATCTCAGAAAACACATGAAGCTTAGAGTCACTCTGTCATGTTGCCATGACAACGTCTGACCTGCTGGGGGGCGGGGCTTAAGGATGGCGATGAGCGTCCATTTGTCTGTCCCATACCTTGGTCCACAAACACAAAGACGCCAGCGACATATTACACTGTTCAACACATGTGTTCAAAGCTTCAAGCGGCAGCAGGAAGCAGGCCGGCAGGCATCAGCTGATCCTCACAGGGCTGCTCTGAAGTTAGGTCATGTGACCACATCAGATCAGCTGACTGGATTAAATCCATCCACATGTGAAGTGACATAAACGCTCTGTAGGATAATACGATAAAACCAATGTGATCTGTTAGAATACCGAGACAGAAGTGGGTCCGGGACCGAAGGTTCAGGTAAAAGATTCAACGAGGAAGTGACATCATACTTTATGGTGCCGCCTCCTGCAGGTCTGTCATGAATCTCAATGCTGCTCGTCAGTATGAACTCTTCACATGTCCTCGTACAGCAGCATGCCGCTGAAGATGGTGAGCGGCTCCACAGAGTGGGCCAGTTTGCCCATCACCAGGTCGATGCAGACCGTGTCCCGAGTCTGCAGAGGCAGGATGATGTTGAAGACGGCGAGAGATCCCGGGGTGGTTTTAGCCTCGGCCACAGGGTTGTTCTCTAGACCTTCAGGCTGGTAGCCTCCGGAGTCCACGCGGGCCATGCCGTAATTAGACTTGGACAGAACTGCCTCGATCTTCTCCTTCTTATGTCCGGTCAGGATGGCGCTGAAGAAGTAACGTCCGTCTATGGGGGCGGTGAAAATACCTGGAGGTGACAGAGTCGCTGTGTTAAAGCTCGGATCAACACCAGGAAACATTTAAACAGTTAAATATTTGTGACACGTAAAACAGGTGCAGGTGATTCGCTGGGCCATCAGGAGCGGCGTGGGCTTCAGCGTCGACCCTCGGTTTTACCTGTTTTCGGGTCGTAGAAGTCTCCTTCATTGACAAAGATCTTGTCAAAGACGATGGTTCCGGCCCTCTCCATGGGAAACGTGAGAGCGGCAGAGAAGGACAGTCTGGGTACGTGAGCATCGACACCAGGCAGCCCTGAAAACACACATTCAAGAAATCACTGTGGATCTGGGGACGCCTCACGTTTCACTTCATCTTAGCAGGGGTGCGGACTCGAGCCACAAATATGACGACTTTAGACTCGACTCGAAAATCAAAGAAGACTTGCATCTCAACTTTGACTTTAGCACCAACGTGACTTCACTGAGCTCGAGCTGACTCCTCATGTCCAAACATGATATAAAAACACTGTGCAGCGCGTCAACATAGTCAAATTTACTCTTAATTAGCCTTTAATTCGACTTTGGTTTCCACCGATTATAAAATAAAAAGTTCATTTAGATAAAATGCTGTTTCACAATGACACTCGTTTGGTCTCTTAAATCCAGCGCTCCTCTTTCCAGCTGAGAAGCCCAAACTCCCTTCAGCGTACAGCATCTGTACTCTGAGGAGAAGTATTAATACACGCTATCTGTACTCTGAGGAGAAGTATTAATACACGCTATCTGTACTCTGAGGAGAAGTATTAATACACGCTATCTGTACTCTGAGGAGAAGTATTAATACACGCTATCTGTACTCAGCGTTACTGAGTAGTATTAATACACGCCATCTGTACTCAGCGTTACTGAGAAGTATTAATACTCACCATCTGTACTCAGCGTTACTGAGTAGTATTAATACACGCCATCTGTACTCAGCGTTACTGAGTAGTATTAATACTCACCATCTGTACTCAGCGTTACTGAGAAGTATTAATACTCACCATCTGTACTCAGCGTTACTGAGAAGTATTAATACACGCTATCTGTACTCAGCGTTACTGAGGAGAAGTATTAATACTCACCATCTGTACTCAGCGTTACTGAGTAGTATTAATACACGCCATCTGTACTCAGCGTTACTGAG
>NC_060169.1:2465327-2488383 GCF_021292245.1 Micropterus dolomieu | reverse complement strand
CTCTTACAGTCTCCTATTTCCACCAGCAGCGTGCTCTCGAACCGCTGGACATCCCGACCCATCCCGTCCAGGCGCTCCCCGCTCTCCTCGATGTGCTCCGTCACCTCCTGCTGGATTTTGTCCAGCTCAGAGATGATCTTATCCTTGGTGTTTCCTGTCAGAGGATGAATAAATGTTAGCCAAGAAAGGCTGAGCAATGAATCCAGAGACTCTGTATTTCTGAGCTGGACTCACCAAGGTCGGTGATGACGCTGCCGTGTTTCTGCACCGTGTGTTCGAGCCCCTTCAGGGTATCGTTGATGGAGCTGAAGGTGAGGATGACCTCGGACAGCTCGCCCTGCAGTGTCTTCAGCTGGTTGTTGTTGATGGAGCCTCCGATCACGCTGTGGCCATCTAGAGGCTTCTCAGCATCCAACCCAGGTCCACGTCCACTGGTACCACCAGTGCTACCAGAACCGCCACCTAGCAGGGGTTTAGTTTGCAAAAGTTTTCTTTCAAATGAGTGTATCAAATGTTTAACCTTCTGTAAATAACTGAAACAATATTCAAACTAAAGGTAAGAACAGCAGATTTGTGGCTGGTTGGTTTTATAATTTGAAGTCAGACATGTGGAGTTTGATGAAGGCCATAAACAGAGTGAGGATACTCTGCCTGACAAGACAAACTTCAGGGAACCCAAGGCCCACAAATGTGAACAAACCTGGATGTTTCATGCAGGGCCAACAGTTTTTGTGGAAAAAGGCAGTGAAATACAGAATTTGGTTTGTGATAGGACGAGCAGTGATTCTGGGGTGTGAGCTCACGAGATCGAGACAATACAAGAGATTTTAATACTATTTTTAAGAAATGAAGCTGAATTATATGAAAATCTTGAGCATTAATTTCCTACATTCTGGTGAATTCTTCTGCACCAATAGGTTAGGTTAACTTTATTGTTGTTGGGCACAGCGTAGTGTTGGTTCATAAGAACCATCAACAAGAGCTTGAGAAGCATTGACGTGTTTTACTTCACAAGAGGAAAATATAAACACAGAAGAAAAATGACATTGTTGACAACATGGATTCCATTCCATTGATTAAAGTGCATGTGCTAAGGTGTTAGTATGTTCATTGCACATTGATATAGTGCACCGAGATCACAAGTGCTAAAGTGCTCACATATTTATTGCACACAGCTCTATTCAGCAGCTTAATGGAAGGCGGCACAATTGATAATTGCATGTTGGTACACAGTCTTCTTCCTGATGGCAGGGTTTTGTATTCAGGGAAGAGGGGAGATTTTAATTTTCCTGGCCTGTTTCATAACTGCCTGGTCATACAGGCTCTGGAAAGACTCCTAGTCTCTCCTCCCTACAGTTTTCATGCCTGTTTTGTGCATGTTAGCAAACTTGTTTTTCAACTTAACTGTTAACACTAAGACCGCCAACATTCTAGCACCCGCTGCAGGCGCCGCAACGGTCATGTGCAGGAAGCAGTTTGTTGGGAGGGATGGTGGAGATTCCATATACAGAGTCCCTGCCTCTGCTGAAGCATTTTAAGTCCTGGTTCCTAAGTGATTTATACTGCTTCACCCATAAACCCTATAAAATATCCAAATAAAAATATTCTTTTTAAAAGACAGGGGCGAGACGCTGCGGATGACCCATCCACAGGACAGCAGACAGAAATCTGTCATCAAAGCAGGTTGTTTTCTTAGTCTGACAGCCTATTTATGTTTAAGATGACGGCACCGTGCGTTATGTGCATTCAATTATCTCCTGCTGCTGCACGTCTCGCTTCTAAATGGACCACTTTGCTTTACAATAAAACCACACTCATATATAACTTACCTATACAAGTTAAATATTAGTAAAAGTATTTTAATAAACTCACAGCTCACAGAGACCCCACAATGAAAAATCATAGAGCCGCGAAATGTAAAAACTCACCGTATATGGTAATAATGTATAATATGGCAACTGCGGTCTATATGACCGTGGTGGCGGTCAGCGGTATATTTGCTCAGAAATCTTGTGTGTTTTATTTTAGTACCTAAGATTCAGAAAACATAAAACACATATTTAGGAAAAGTCAAGGGCTGACTTGTTTTAGTTATTTGCATTAATAAAACCTTGACCAGGCTGTTCTAGTGTTAAGTTGCCGAACAATACAGTAATTCCATATCTGATAACACTCTCTAAGAAATCCTCATGATGTGAATGCTCACACCATACAACCTGAAACGCCTTAAAAAATAAAGCCTCTGCTGCAATTTGTTGCACAGGTTGTCAAGGTGCCTCGGGTCGAAGACCATCTCCTCTGTTTTTTGGAGGAACTCTTACCCTCTAACAGAGTCTAACTCGGTGCAGCTCTAAGATCTGTTTCTCCTGTAGATCTACTTCTTTAATATCTGCTGAGTCATGATTTAGTCTTCCCTCTTCTTCGTGTCTTTGTTTACCTCTTTAAATGTGACTGTGGTTCCTTTTCACCTCAATGAGAAATGAATTCATTGTAATCAGTTAGAAACTCCTGGACTCCTGTGTTCAAAACTTTCCACGTTATCACTTAAACACTGGTTCTTCACTGCGTGAGAAAGTTGATGTGTGGCGTGAGAGCGTGTGAAAAATGCAGATTGAGTGAATCTTCCGAGATCTCGTCACACCCCGACTAAATACATTAGTTAACATGGTTAAAAGTGTAAAGAACTTTGGTCAATTTAAACTTATTTGGAATGTCTATCCATACGTGAAACACCTGAGCACTCAAAGATTTTCTTTCTCATGAGAACAAGATGCAAGAATGAGAAAACAAGGGTGAAGTGAACAATCACTGGATTGGTTGATCTGACCTGAGGGTGTGTCCGGCCCGGTTTTACATTGGCCGGTGCACCTGCTGACGTCGTCTCGCAGCAGGCGGACCTCGTCCTCCAGGTGCGAACAGATCTGGGAGCAGCCTTCTCCCCCTGAGTCCAGTCTGACCTGAAGGCTGTTGATGTGGCTCTGCATCAGCCCCAGTGCATCCTGGGAATGATTCTTTAGCCTCTGCAGCTCGTCCTCCACCTTCCCGCACAGCTCGCAGTCCTGGCCCAGCAGCTCCACCTCTGTCACGATGCGACTGAAGTGTTCGCCGTGATCCCCCGTCAGAGCCTTGATCTTCCGCACGTCGTGGCTCAGGTCCACAACCTCGAGACCATTTACATGTTAATATTCATAATGATCAAACAGTAACGGGGAAGTTATCCTTTTAATCAACAGAATTTAATAACTTTAATGTGTTCAGACTGGTTTATGTGTCTGTCGTCAAGGTCATCCTCATTCTTCACTGTGTTTAAATCTGTCTGTATTTGTATCTGCACTTCCCTTCAAACATCACCAGGTGATTACAGGCGCGTAAAAGCTCTCACCTTGTCGTACAGAGAGTCTCCGGACACCGACAGGTCTTTCAGTCGAGTGTTAAAGTGTCGAATCTGATCCTCGTTGGCGACCACTCTCCACTCCAGAGACTTCTCTGTTGTATTTTTTCTTTCTCCCCCCATTCCAAACAGTTCTCCTCCTCCTCCTCCTGTTGTTCCACCTCCATCTCCCCTACCTCCTCCATCTCCTCCTGTTGTTCCACCTCCATCTCCCCTACCTCCTCCATCTCCTCCTGTTGTTCCACCTCCATCTCCCCTACCTCCTCCATCTCCTCCTGTTGTTCCACCTCCATCTCCCCTACCACCTCCACCTCCTCCTCGTCCTCCCCCCTCAGAACCTCCACAGCCGCACTCCTCCAGCCTCCGGCTCAGGAGGGAGGTATTGTTTTCCAGCTTCGACAGCCTCTTGTGGTGCTCGCTCACCCTGTCCTTCACCAGCCCCACTTCCAGCTCCACGTCTGCGATCCTGAAAGCCTGGTCATCGAAGCGGTCCAGGAACACGGCCCTCAGGTCCCCCAGTTCTCTGTGGAAGTAGTCCTTCAGGTCGTTCTCCAGGTATGAGCAGCTCTGTTCAGTCCGCTGCACAGTACTGTTGATCCGCCGCTCCAGGTCTTTCAGTCGACCGTCCAGTCTGTCCTCCGTCACCACGACATCCCTCCTACCTCCCCCTACGCCTCCATCAAAACCTCCTCCTCCCCCGCTGAGCTCCTTGTCCAGGCGGTTCTGCAAAACATCAAAGTCCTCTGAGGCCGAGCTGATCTTGCGCTCAGCGTCAGTGATGCGGTCCTGGAGGTCACCGACGGCGTCGCAGCATCCCTGCGAACGCTCCACCTCCCGTCGCAGCCCGTCCAGGCCCTGCCGGTACCGAGCGTCCATGGCATTTAGCTGCTTCTCCAGAGCTCGAATACTCTCCCTGTCCGCCTGCTGCTGTCTGCGCAGATCCTCCACGCCGGCCTACAGAACACACAACACTGAAATCCATCTTACTGACCTAGACATGTTGGCTTCAGCCCTCAGAGGGTCGGGGGCCTCATGTTGTTTTGGATTACTGGCTCATTAAAGGAGGTGGATGTGATACCTGACAGGAAGAGCAGGACAGCGACACCCTCCTCTCCAGCTCCCTCAGGATCTCCTCCCTCAGCGAGCTCAGCCTCTCTCCACTCAGTCCTCCTCCGTCCAGCTCATTTCCTTTCCCATTGACCAGGTGGTTGCTGATGTTGACCAGGGTTTTATCGTGGGCCTGTTGGCGACACATCAGCAACAGTTTTCGTTAAAATTCTATGGCATTCGATTTTTATTTCATAACAGATCTCATAACAGCGACCGCAGTTATCATCCCTGGGGCCAGAGCGGGTGGCGTTGAATCCCGACTGAGTGTAAATACGGTAAGATTTTTATTGACATCGGCGATAACGACTCCCGGTTAAGCCAATCGGAGGTCACTAAGATTAATATTGAGTCGTGTGCACCCCTGCCAAACACGTATAGCCTCATTCCGCCGCTGGCTGTCGAGGTGGTGTCCAGCAAACGATGTGGGCTTTGTAGATCATTGGCAGACCTTCTGGGGAAGACCTGGTCTGATCCGGAGAGACGGCATCCATCCCACTTGGGAAGGAGCAGCTCTCATTTCTAGAAATCTGGCCAACTTTATTAGCGGACCAAATCCATGACAACCCAGAGACAAGGAGGCAGAGTCGCAGTCTAACACACTTCTCTGCTCCTCCATTTCAGGAGTTACTTAGTGAAAACCCCATAGTGACGGCGTCTGCCCCCTCCAACAGTACAAAAGAATAGGAGAATGAAATGTGGACTCTTAAACAGCAGATCTCTCTCCTCTAAAGGTGTACTAGTAAATGAATTAATATCAGATTATAATATTGATTTATTTTGTCTTACTGAGTCCTGGCTGGCTGATGGAGAGTATGTTAGCCTAAATGATATAACATACTGGTATAACGATAAGTTTTTTTTCCTGAAAATTTGTCCCAGCAGTTCGGGGTCTAGCACTTTAAATGTTAACTTTCACCCAGAACAACAGATGGCGCCAAATATCAGCAAAGCACATGTTGCCCTCCTGACTGAAGCGTGTCACTGTCCCACCGAAACTGGTGACAGAAGTAACAGTAGAAAGTTTATTTTTCATTTGTGTGGTATTTACTGTAGCCTAAATATCAATATCATTCATTTACAAATGAACTGAATTGAATTGTAGAAGCAGTCTGCAGCCTAGGTGCTTGATTTATACACCTAAGCCATGGAAGTGATAGTTTATAGATGTGTGGATCGATATAGTGTATAAAAATAAATTTGTTTAAGTGTACCGAGCGCCTGGTCCACAAGGTGAAGGGAATATTCATGTAGACGCTGAGAATGACGTTCATCATCTCTCTATTAGATTTAATCGGCTTCTCATAAACCGACTGACTGTTTTAACCACACTCTCAGCCTTGTTCTGGTATTGAAATCAAACATTTAATAGTGTTTCCACAGAATCCCTTTTTATCTAACCACAGGTTGATAACTTTTAAGTTCCTACTGCTGGACTACACGCCATTAGGCAGAAATTTCTACGCTAGATGTCTATCTGAAAGTGCTGCAGCTAAATTTTAGTGTGGTGATTAAAGTAAAGTGATTCCATCAGCTTTTACCTCATGACCATGTCTGAATATCAGACAGGACTGCTCTGTTAATTTCAGTCCCTCTCAAACTGATCTTGTTGCTGCAGGCTCGCTGTGAACGTGGGAGGAGATGTTGAGAAAAAGTGATGGACTTGTGTCAGATATATTGAATAATATCATTCTTGCCTATTTCTGCTCGACATTTTAGTGAAAGTTGAAAAGTGGTAGCATGTAAGACACATTTGTTATGAATCTTCAAAGTTTTAAACTGTTGCTGTGGCACCAGAATACTGAGCCCACAACGCCAGCAGAGCTTTGGATGTTTATTTTCATGGATGGAAGGCAGATTTCACCGTAGGAAAAAGAACAACAACAACATTGGGAGCGCTGCCTGATCAATAAAACAATGAGTTTGTGTGCTGACAGAGACCTGACTGACCCTCCAGTACCCACAGGTAGAGTGGAAACAGTGACTCACCTGTGTGCGGTTGTCCAGCTGGTCCAGTTTGGTCTGAATGTTGTGAATTGTCTCTTTTATCTCCGGCTGAGCTGCATCAGCAGGGTTCCTTCCTCCTGAAGAGGAACCTCCTCCTCCTCCTCCGGTGAAGCCCGGTTTGTTGGCCTCCTGCTGCAAGTGTTTATTTAGGGTGGACTGAAGGTCCTGGAGGTTCCTGGTCAGACTCTGGATCTTCTCCTCCAGCTGCTTCATCTTCTCGTTCTCAACTCGTCCTGAAAGAAAAGGAAGAAGCAACTTTTACAGTCCAGTAGAGACGGTGGAGGGGCCGCAGTAAGAGCAGTTCATACTGGTGACCAGCAGAGGTCAGCACAGCTTATAGAAGGTCCGATGGTTTCCAGCAGGTTGGATCCTGAGGAGGGCTCAGTGATCAGCGTCACCAGAAGACTTAACATGCTATCTGTACAACATGTGGTCTCTCTGGTGGTGCTTGGTCTACGGAGCTGATCTGGATCCATAATGTGTAGATGTAAAGAATAAGAAGGGTCTCCATCAGCACTGTGCCGGTCTAAAGGGGGAAACCCCTGGACATTAGATCAGGGACGGGCATCGCTACTCGCTACAGAAGAGAACTTCAGCTGATACTTTCTGTCACCAGATGGTAGCAGAAAATGACTTTGTGTGGTTTCACTTGCAGCCAAACACACAGAAAGAAAGAGAAGAGCAGCTTTTTCTCCTGATGTGCCTGCACCATTAACCATTAACATTTGTATTTGCTGTTCCCATCACTTGTCACTGATCGATCGCTGCGTTCCATCACACCAGTTCAAGCTTTTGTGGCGCAGCAGCTGATTTTCCTGACGGAGCCTCCGGCTGCAGCTGCGGCTGCTTCAGGTGCATCTGCTGGACGTGCAGCTTCTCTTTACTCTGAGAGTCTTTAGTGTAGTTTAGTGACTTCTTTAAACAGACTCTGACTCGTTTCTGGAGGTTTGACTCACCACTAAAGGAAAAAGCACTCTGAGATCTTTCACTTCAGTTTATTGATCAAACCTCCCGAGCTTTCCCCGTATATAAAACCTACCTGTGAGGATGAACTAATCAGGACGAGCAGGATCTGTTTCCCAAAACTTTTATGTAGCAGTTATTTGAAACAAGAAAAAATAAAATAGATCACGTTGCTTGTTCATAACAACAGTAAAACTAATAATAGGTGACCAATCAGCTACTACGGCTTCAACAGGTGTCATTTTAAGAGAGGTATGAATGAAGTACTGTTGGTATCGGTTGGTATTGGTTGGTAAGGGTACTGGTTTTGGTGCAGGTAGCGTAACATTTTAAACGATACCCAACCCTACTTTAGATCCAGTTTGTGGGGCCCATGTGGGTTCATCCTGCTGCTGGTGCGGAGCAACAACTGAGAAACCTTTCCTCACTAGCCGTGTCGCATTAGAAAAGGATTTCACAAAAAAAAATTTTATGCTGGCTTGAGGTGGTTTTTGCCTTTGTGGAAAAACTAAATGCTCTAAACGGGAGATGGAAACACTTCTGACGTCGCAAACTTGTAACTCACGTCTGATCAGCTGGTTCTGCTGTCAGCGTCTTGCTTGACATTCCCATAACGCGCGGAGACATGTCTGGTAGCAGTTTGCCCGCTTGAAACACATTCCTGAGGACCCCTTTCTATTTTTTTAAGCTCAATGGTCATCATGTTCATGCGGCTGGTTTTGTTTCGTATTCGTCTTTTTTATTACAGCCATGTGTGATGTCAACTACTGACGCAGCTACGCTCGCTGCAACATTACAAAAGTCCGCTTAAAAAAAATAACAATTAGATGGAAACATGGCTACTGTCACCTTTCAGGCTTAGCCACAGGAAATGAGGTCCAAGAGGTTTTTCTGTTGACAATAGGGTCTTTCTAAGGATTTATGTTCAGATGTGTCAAATGAGAATCCACTAACCGCTCTGGCCAGATCCAGAACTGCCTCCTCCCCCCTGTCCTGGTCTGGGCTGAGGTCTGGTGGTGGAAATTTGGGTTCCTGCTCCTCCAGCTGGACCATCGTTGCAGTCTTCTCCACTGTAGCCGTCGCAGCACTTCCACTCCATCTCTGTGACCATTTTGTAGGCCACTTTGTAACGCGGCCTCATGTAGGTCCGATAGCTGCAGAGGTCAGACAGCAGTGAGCTCGATATCGAACATCATACAGTCATTAAACAATCACTGAGTGTCAGGAGAAGAATCAAAGCAAACTCAGGGAACGCACGAAACCATCTCTCTAATAAACAGGGTGTGTGTTCTTTCCATTATGTCAGGAAACGTTCATCTTCACACGTGGCGGGGCTGTTGCTGTGGACTCACGTTTGGTGCAATTTGAACACGAAACAGTTCAGCGGGGCTTATATTGCTCCGATCTGCAACAGCAAGAGCCTCCGGAGGCGGGGCTTATAGTCTCCGATATGTGTGTGTGTGTGTGTGTGTGTGTGTACTCACACCACCACCCTGCTGCACTGTCCGCTCCCCCAGCTGCAGGGATGATAATCGGGCTTCACGTAGGTTTCCACTCCGTCCTCGACCACACAGCTCACCGTCTTTGTCACAACAAACGCACACCAGTTCCTGTTCAACACACACACACACACACACACACACAGGTTTCAGTCACATGACAAGACAAACAGCAACACCAGAAAGTTCATGTTTTATTAGAGTTCAGTGTTTATTGATCATGTGACCAATGAAAACCTAGTGGACAGACGAGGCCCTGTTTTATTCAGACCTGCACATCCTAAACTTTTTTCCCCATGTTTTCTTTACCCGCCTCCTGACAGACGAGACCCGAACAATCAACTTACTTGATGCACGGCTCTGTGTAGGACACGTTAACGTGTTCTGCTCATCCGTGACTTTACCGTCCACCTCAACTATGTTTTACAGTTTAATTTCACTTTAAATTCCAAAAACTGAACTCCATCAACTTCCTGTCAAGATAAAAACCTTTAACCTCCACGCTAAAGGTCTCTGCCCCCCATGGCACCGCGGTTCAAGATCTCTGCCCCCCATGGCACCGCGGTTCAAGATCTCTGCCCCCCATGGCACCGCGGTTCAAGATCTCTGCCCCCCATGGCACCACAGTACACAGTCTAACTGAGGAGGTCTCACTCTGTCCGTCAAATACGACACTGCGTTTCTTACGTGACATTTCTTTGCAATCCTTTGACAAATTCTATAACGGGAATATAAGGATAAATGAAGCGTTCTGATCAGACTGTCCTGATGGATGTAGTCGTGGTTCTGTCGGTCAGCTGCGGCTCCACAGGTTAACAGGTGACTGTTTCAAAACGACTCTCTGTTTGCTGAGATAAATTCACACAGACTGCAGATCATCATGAGACTCATTACACACAACAACACACTCGTCCTTGTCTTTGTGTGTCTCCTGTTGCTGATGTCATCGGTGTGTGACGAAGATGAATGCGTCGCTGTGTCGGCCATGTTGGATCGGCAGCAGACAAACTGTGTCTCTTTGTGTTTCAATTCAATTATGTTGATTTTTCTGGAATCCAGAACAACAAGCAGGAATTCAACTTCTCCTGCTGCAGCGCCAAACAGATCTTTAACGTCCAGATCATGTGCAACGTCCAGCTAATAAAAAGTGTAATCAGGAAAATGTACTTAAAAAAGTGCCATCCTCAACCAACAGGCCACCTGCAACATTATTAACAATCAGAGCCGGAGCGTCCTATACGTGCACTACGTAAATGAAGCAGGACCTCGTGTGAGTGTTTACAATTTTGAAGAGAAGATGAAGAATGATTATCGTTCTGGGCACAAGAAGAGAACGAGCTCAGACTGACCAGCAGTCAGGTAAACTGTTTCCTCTCCAAGTGTGATGTCAGCAGATCACAGTGACGTCTCTCTCTTGCCAGACTTTGTGTCTGACCTCTGTTAGAGTGAAATACAGCTATTTATTACGTTTGATAACCGCCAGCGTGCAGCTGTGTTTATAAACTGCAGCTCGGAAAAGATAACCGGCTCATGCGTGCACAATTGTACATATATATGAGCGTGCACAATTGTGCATTCCAGCGGCAACATCTGTGACGGCACTCCTCAGATCTGTCTCCATTTCAAGGTTGAGTTACAACTCTGGATATTTGCAAAATGGAGAGCAATGGATTTACATTGACTACTGACTGTTAGTCAGTATGATTAGCGGGGGAGTCTGGGAAATCTGGACGCGCATCTCTCAGTAAATAAGCACCACGTATTCAGTCGAGTCCTAGTTTATATTTTAAAATGTATTAAAGGAAACCCGGGGGCCAGTTTGAAGGGGCCTGATGGAGCTGATAACATTAATATCTGGCATGGATTGTTATCTATAATTTACAGTTTGGGAGTAGAGTAGATGCTGGATCATGGGCCAGTACAAGCACAGAACCAGTATAGACGTCTTTAACAAGTCCCACAGACCCAGGTGAAGTACAGCCGCCATCAGCCTAACTGACCTGGGCTCTGAGATCATGTTGTTTTATGTAGTCCTGTATTTGTTGCTGTCCCTGTGGCCCAGTGAAGGCGTGTTAGGGGTAAGTGCTGATTATCCGTGCTTTGATTCCTGTATAAGCTCCAGGGAGAGATCCTACAAATCCAGCTACTCTGCCATTTCCCTTTTCTTCCTCAAATTATTTTGTCCTTTTAACATGTTTTGCAACAGTTTGTTTTTCTCCCCACAAGGTCTCGTTAGGTTTGTTCAAATTGTCAAAGAAATCTTGGTTAAATTTTGAAGTCAGTTCCGGTAGGCCTCTGTTTGGTGTCCAGGCCACAGAAACCGCCGTGTTAGGGAAAACTTTTGGGGATCCGGAGTGCCAGTCACAGTTCAGGTCAGACAAATATCGCTTATGTCTTATGAAATGTCTCTCAGTACATGACCCCCTGTCAGCCACAACAACCAGAAGGCAGCAGCAGATGGTGGGTCTACGGAGAACAGGATGGAGCTGCAGAGTGATCCGGTTCTGCACAATGGGTGAAATTTGAACACCAGACCTTTTGGCTTGTTGCCTGTCACTGTAGGACGAACTGCGCCTCTTCCACTGGTGAGTACATGCACGCCATTTTGGTTGGAAGCACTAGCATACAGATGCCCTGTGTGTGTGTGTGTGTGTGTGTGTGTGTGTGTGTGTGTGTGTGTGTGTGTGTGTGTGTGTGGAAACATTTGGTTTGCATTCACTCCACACTGAGAGATGGGGGGGGGGTGATCTGGATGGAATACAGTTCTCCTTGTGTTAATCTTCATAAACCAAATTAAATCTAACTGACCACCACACACTGTCTAAACAATTCCACCTTAAAAAGACAAACTGTTGGTACACTGTGCCCCCCCGAGGATTAAAAACATGATGCAACGCCGAAGGCATGAGTGACATCAGACACAGAAACCCAACCCAAACTAAATATTTACTGCAGATCTACAGTTAACATGGAGACACAAAATAACATAAAGCCTGAGATGATTCAATGCTGAATTTAAATATCTGACTGTGGGACTTCATGCTTTCTGTTCCTCAGGAGAACCAGCTGCAAAATAAAGACGCACATCAAATACAAAGAGTGGTTGGTGGCAGATCAAGGATCAGGACATCCGTACTTCAAACTGGACCAGAGGCCCCAGACACCTCGGGCCCCAGGGCTTGTTCATGGAACAATCCTGATTACATGTAAAAAAAAAAAAAACACGTCTACAGCATCAGTACATTATACAGCAAAGAGAGAGAGGGAGAGAATCTGCAGCTCTGTAACACGGACTCACTAAACTGAACATTTCTGATGACAGATCTGTGCTGCTGTTTACTGTCGCCACAATGACCATCTGCAGAGAGTTGACTGGATGACAGAGAACCTTCACAGACATCTATTTCTTTGTGATTAAGAACTCTGAGTTGCAGATTCAGTCAAACAGCCCAACTGAAATAAAACGCAGAAACAAGACATTAAAACATTTTGCCCAATGAAGTCTTAACACATGCCCGAGCCGATTTGTGACTACTACTAAAAAAGAAACAGAGACAGATGTTTCCCTCAGGTCTTGAGTGTTGCATTGTTTGCCCACCAGAGGGCGCACTGCCTCGATACGAAACAAAAGAATGAGCTGACCGGAGTCGACGGAGCGTGCACAAGCAGCAGCGTGTTTAATGCTACAGTCGGTGAGCGCTGGAGGTTACGCTGCTGACAGACCTGACCGTAGATTAACAGGGGGACCGTTCTACTGAACGGTCCCCTCATTTCTCTCAAGTTCATCACTTCAAAGTAATTCACGTGTTTATCAGAGGAGGAGCGGCAACATTAAAGGCGGTTAAAGTAAAGTTTTTAACGAATTCTAAATATATCTGCCATTGTCTGCCATCCCTGCAAGGCTAGTAAGTAGGAACAATGGAGCAGCGGAGAGAGAGGACGACCCTGAACAAATTCAGGTCAAGCAGCGTACAGCAGCAGAGTGGACATTTCACAGCAGCACTAGGGTGACGCACGAGCATCTTAAACACGAGCACCCTGGAGCCGTTGCGTCTCACGCCGGGGTACGTTTTTAGCGACCGCTTGCTGGTTAAGCCAACTGGCTGTAATGTAAAGTTTGTTAGTGTACCTGTCAGAAAACAAGGTGCCGGCCAAGAGAACGGACTACGAGGACCACCAGCACATTTTAGACACAGAGGACAGATGGTCAAGGAATCCATTTACAGCCGGGTCCAGAAACTGTCGCTTAACGGGGGAGGAGGTCTGAGACACCACTTATCTTCCTCCAACAACCGTCCTCTCATCTCTTCCCAGGAAACAAAACGAACGTTCTCTTTTGGCCTCAGGTGGCTCCAACGACCATAAACCCTGTCGTTACAACATCCAGGAGCCCTAACGACCCAAACAGTTCTCCAAAGAAGGTTCACAGAGACAGACTCACCAGAGTCCACAGAGACAGACTCACCAGAGTCCTCAAAGAAGACTCACCAGAGTCCACAGAGACAGATTCACCAGAGTCCTCAAAGAAGACTCACCAGAGTCCACACAGAAGACTCACCAGAGTCCACAGAGACAGACTCACCAGAGTCCACACAGAAGACTCACCAGAGTCCAGAGAGACAGACTCACCAGAGTCCTCAAAGAAGACTCACCAGAGTCCACAGAGACAGACTCACCAGAGTCCACAAAGAAGACTCACCAGAGTCCACAGAGACAGACTCACCAGAGTCCTCAAAGAAGACTCACCAGAGTCCACAGAGACAGACTCACCAGAGTCCACACAGAAGACTCACCAGAGTCCAGAGAGACAGACTCACCAGAGTCCTCAAAGAAGACTCACCAGAGTCCACAGAGACAGACTCACCAGAGTCCACAAAGAAGACTCACCAGAGTCCACAGAGACAGACTCACCAGAGTCCTCAAAGAAGACTCACCAGAGTCCACAGAGACAGACTCACCAGAGTCCACACAGAAGACTCACCAGAGTCCAGAGAGACAGACTCACCAGAGTCCTCAAAGAAGACTCACCAGAGTCCACAGAGACAGACTCACCAGAGTCCACAAAGAAGACTCACCAGAGTCCACAGAGACAGACTCACCAGAGTCCTCAAAGAAGACTCACCAGAGTCCACAGAGACAGACTCACCAGAGTCCACACAGAAGACTCACCAGAGTCCAGAGAGACAGACTCACCAGAGTCCTCAAAGAAGACTCACCAGAGTCCACAGAGACAGACTCACCAGAGTCCACAAAGAAGACTCACCAGAGTCCACAGAGACAGACTCACCAGAGTCCTCAAAGAAGACTCACCAGAGTCCACAGAGACAGACTCACCAGAGTCCACACAGAAGACTCACCAGAGTCCAGAGAGACAGACTCACCAGAGTCCTCAAAGAAGACTCACCAGAGTCCACAGAGACAGACTCACCAGAGTCCTCAAAGAAGACTCACCAGAGTCCACAGAGACAGACTCACCAGAGTCCACAGAGACAACTAGAGATTTAATATCTGCAGAATTAACACAGTGATGTCACTCTGTCTACAGGAAATGAGTCATTCAGTTTGCTGATGATGACATCACAGTTGCTTTACTGCCAAATGGATGTGTGCGTGTATGTGTGTGTGTGTGTGTGCGTGTATGTGTATGTGTGTGTGTGTGTGTGTGTGAACATCATCAGACGTGCAGAATTCAGTTTGAGGACTTTGAAACATGTTGTAAACACGTACACGAGGGCGCGCATGAATCTCCATTATCAGAGAGTCACTTAGTCTCGGGCTGCGGAGAACCATGTGACCCTGAAGACTTGCCGCCGGGTCCCTTACTGACCCAATTAAGGGAGATTTGGAAGCAGCATCCTGATTAGTAAAATAAAGTTACACAAAACGTTAAAAAAACGATGTCCGTCTGTTTTTTCAATACATCTCATCACTGACTGACTGGTTCACATTCACACCTGTGAAATGTTCTCTTGGACCGCGACAGTCCGGGACCCCCTGCTGATTGTGCCTGGATTCTTACCACCCAGGTACTGTGAGCGGCCCCCGGGGGACACAGAGGAAGTCTTGATAATATCACAAAGCAGGATTTGATTTCAACCAGAAAGCTGGTTCTGTACAGAGTTCTAAAGAAACCCGCGGGGTTCCCTGTTGACCAATGAAGCTCGTATCTCCAGTGTCTCCTTCGTATGAAATAATAAAAATACTACTTTGTGAAAATTAAGTCCTAAATTATTACAGTTTGTGTGTTATTATCACCTGGAAAGTCCTCCAATGGTGCTTTAATAACTTCCGCTCACATATAAAACAAGCCACTAGTTCAGATCAATATCTGTGAGCTCTCTGCAACACAACACAAGGTAGGAAGTAATCATTCTTTATTATATTATTATTATTATTAATTTACCACGACTCCACCTACATGAAGCTACGACACAACTACAGTGAACATTAACTGATAATGTCAGCAGACAGGTCAGAGTGGAGCTGAACCCCACTGGATAAATGAGAAAGGACTGATCCAGAGCAAAATCCTCTCTACAGAAGCATCAGTCTGGACCTCTTTAACACGAGGCCTCCGCATCTCATCAGCCACACGGGGACGTCTACAGAGCGTGGAGCTGGAAACACTGGATCCAGCAGTGACCCTGGAGACCTGCACGGTGCTGCAGAAACCCAATCGTCCACTAGGAGGCGCTCAAGGCTGTAATGCTTGTAACAGCGACCGGGGTGGGGATGTTAAAGCACGGACAGGTACAGCGACAGCAAACACACCTGCTGGTGATCTGGACCGTCTCACACCTGCTGCTGAATCACCGTGTGAACAAAGTGACCTGAGCAGACAGACACGGGGGGGCAGTGAGACCCAGCTGAGCAGATTAAAGCAGTTTGTGAGGAAACAAGGAAGGAGGAGAATTAAGAAAAGGATTTTAGATCAAAATAAACTCAGGTTGTCTCGTTTCTAACCCTCTTTTATTAATTATATTCCTGTTTTCCAGCCGGTGGTGAGAACCGCGGAGAACATGAGGAAGGTCACAACCTCCTCATCCACACAGCAGACGGTTCACTGCTTCATGTTCGTCAGCATTTATTCAGCCCCTCTGTTTCTGCTGTCACCCTCTCACAAAAGGAAACACCTTTCGCTGTTACACGTTGTTTCCACTGCGACGGAAACGTTCTGTCAACAGAACCCGACCGTCACGAGATCAAAGCGGTTCTGATCCGCATCAGGACGTAATAACTGTACAGGAAGTGCTGTCAGAATAAAACTCAGTCATTGGAGAGCAGGAAAGAGCTCTCAGGTGTTCTCTGTGGAAATGATCTGCATTCACACATTATGCTGCTTTTAGTCCAGTGGTTCTCAAAGTGGGACCCCCAGGGGTTCCTGAGGGGGTTCCAGGGTGTCCCCAGCAAAAAGGTGAATCATTTCTTTTGGTTATAACTCGAACCGAGAAGTTTCCCAGTGACAGATTAACGTCTAAAGCCTGATCAGATGGGGCCCGGGGCCAAGTCTGGTCTCTGTTCAGGGTCCTTGATGGAAAAACGTTTGAGAACCGACATGCCACCGGTTCACACACACCCACCTGAGGGCCGCGTGCCAGCTGCTCATCAGGAGCGGTCAGGAGAACCAGGAACCTTCTGGTTACCACCGCAGAGGATCATGGGAATGTTTGAACATGAACTTCATGAACGTACATCTAAAACAAGATTTAATCAGCTGATTCATTTCACATGGTTACCATGGAAACACAGCTGTCCTGTGACATCACCAGGAACAGTCGGACCTGCAGTATCAGACCGGGATTCAAACCGGCACCCTCCTGACACTTCCTGTCCACTCTTTCACAATAAAACATCTGGTGCGTGCACAGAGACTCTTCTGCGGAGAGATCACCAGACCCTGACGTCACCTCCTTCATCTCCACCCTCATCATCATCAGGCTTTCCGTGCACGTGTCAACCTACCTGTGTCTGCTGGCGGCGCGAGCTCCGTGCGCGTGCGCGCCGGCGTACAGACTATAAGCGGGTCGCAGCGGGAACGCGCTCTTGGCGTACGCGCAGGTCCAGAGCGCGAGCAGCAGCAAGAGGCGCGCGGCCATCCCGCTGATCAATACACGATCAATACAGAGTATTGGTACTCGATCAGAGAGGGATCAGCTCCTCAACTGGCGGGAAAAACTCCCATCTCCATGGAGACAAAAATAAAAGTTTCCACGCAGTCCGTCCTAATTCCCCATGATCCGGATTCTGATCCGAACACCCAGAAACCAGACCTGAAACAGAGCCCAGTCTCCTTTGATCCGCTCCGGGTCCCACTCCGGGTCAGGGTCCTGCTGGTCCTCCGCCTTTAATCCGGGTTTAGTCCAGTTTTAATCCGGTTCGACCCGGTCAGAGTTCGTCCATCAGAACTTCTCAAGTGAAACAAAGAAAAGAAGAAAACGTTGCGACAGACTGAACCAGGACCAGCTGCTGCTCCTCCTCTTCATCACCGCCCAGCCGAACTGTCCCCGCCCCTCCCGGAGGAGAAACCAGACACGTGCAGCTCCGCGCCCACACCTGCACCGGCCAGGCCTGAGAGGACCGGTCCAGGTTTCATTGATAAGCTGTTAAAAAGGAACCTGCTTCTGTTCAGACTCTGATTCTGACATTCAGAAGACTTTCTTCTGTCCGGACTGAAGGACCAGTCCGCTGCTCGTCTGGACTTTATTATTGGCAATAAATCCCAACAGCGTGTTTGACGTCACTTTGTGTTGAAAGTGGGGGGACATCAGGGCACAGATCAGGGCCGTGATGATACACGAGAACAAGACCAGAAGAGGTTTAACACGGTTTTGAAGAAATAATAATAATAATTATTATTATTATTAATAATAGGAAAAAGAAGAAATACTGCTGAAATACAAGCTGGGGGTCTGAGGGTCCTCCCCCAGAAAACTGGAGCATTAAAAACTTAATTTCCTGCAATCTGGAGACATTTTCTGCTCCGATTTAAGGTGGAAATGTATTTTTTATATGAAGGCAAACAAAACGAGAAAATCAGCTGGCAGGTGACAGCTCATAATCAAAAAGCCAACAGAATAAAATGCAGTAATCAACAGCTTGTTTTTATAGTAATTTACTTTTTTTTAGACAATGCACATTTGTTTCTTCTATATTTAAATTGTAGTGCATGTTCTTGTGCAAATAAACCTTTCTCAAAGCAATTTTATTTGTTATTTAACATTTCTTGGTGCAAACGTCCCCAGTGTCACTACAGTACATACATTCATGTTTTTCAGCTTTTATCCAAAGAGACTTAAAATTGCTACACGTATCAGCAGCTATGTAGTTCACATGTTTCTCAGTGAGACTTTCTGAATAAGTAAACACCTGTAAATATAAAACTTCACTAATGAAATGATAATTAACTGTGTAGCACTTTACAGCCCCTTAACAACATGGTAATACTTTGATAATAAAGACATAATAATTAAATAGCTTGGTATTAACGGTGGTAACATCAGCCAGGAAACGATGCAACAGGGTGATAAGAGGAATAATGTGGAAACACATTTAAAAAGCAACGAGGCAAAACTATTTGGAAACATTATAGTAATATTTTGGTAACAATGGATTTGGATTAAAACGTGGGAATAAGGGGACATTAATGGGGTAATAACCAGATAATAAAGAGGTAATATAAGTTAATGTTTTCACAAAATTACAGGTGACTATCAGCGCGATGCCTTCAAAATCACAGGAAAATTCTTAGCTATCAAAATTGGTATTTTATTATATATTACTTATATAATCCTGCCTCATGTTCTAAACAAGGTAATACTGTACAAATGTTCTGTTTGTTGCTCTGGTAACCTGGAAAAACCTTTGGTACTTTCTGTGTAATAGCCATGAATCATGCCAGAGTTTCCCAGTAAATCTAAAAGCACTAAAAATATAATTTGTACATCATTACCTTGGAACAACAGACTGTAACTGTAACAGAGACTACTTGATCTATCTGAACACTAAACTATAATAACTAATCCTAAATGAATTTCACCTGAACTTCAGAAGTTTAGTCCACAATAGTTATGTTGTATGAACAGGGGTGGTGATGGTACAGTGGATAAGACGCCTGCGTTCAATTCCCCACTGTGACCCGTCCACCAACTCGTCCCTGAGCAAGACACTTAACCCCTCGTAGATCCAGATCCAGGCGTGCGACCTCTGACATACAGTATATAGCAGCTGTACGTTGCTTTGGATGAAAGCATCAGCTAAATGTAGAAATTATTACACACACTACTCTTTACATCGTGCCAAACATCGATAACACCGAGGAGAGAAAACATCCTGCAGACTTCCTGAGGTCAAAGGAAGTTTTATATCTGCTGCTCCTTAAAATAAACCAGTTAAGCAAACCTCTTCTACACACAGCAGATAACAGTGGAAGCTGCACTCTCTCTGGTGATAACAACTTGCTCTACTACATTCAGTCACCGTGTCCCGGCCGGCTCATTGGTCCGGACTCTCTGGCCAGTGTTCAAAACTGCTAAAGGAAATGTGGAAACCAAAGAGAAAACAAGACGGGGAAGCCGCCGCCACTCTTCAGTTATGGAAGCAACACTTACTAACTCCTGAAACTGAATGCTCTAACACCGAGGGACCGGTGATGGACAGTTTCAAACAAAGAGGAACCAGAGATACACATTTTTAACTCCACACATTCTTTTTCCTTATCAAAACATGGTACCCACAATGCAACTCTCCCTCTGACAGCTGTGTGTGAGATTGTGGTGTGTTAGGCTATTAGCGGCTGCTGTAGCTTGCAGCAGAGAGTCTGAGTCTTCTTTCTGACTGCACACCAACAGATGAGACTCAGACTCGTAGTCTTCAGCCGACGCCGACTCAAGTGGCATCGAGGACATTTATCAGACGCCGCACAGCTCCCTCTGAGACACTGAAGGCTTCATACTACTTTTAAAACGTGCAGTCGAACTGGCTGAGGTGGACTGACACTCGGGTTAATCATATGATAAAATTTCTGTTCTGTTTAAGCATAATAAATTCTGTTCAGTCTGTTTTCGGGGGACTTTAAAGTCTAAACATGGAGAGAACAGCAGACGAGTCGACACCTGGCCAAACTCCGATAACAGCGCTGATGTTTTTATCCTAATAAGAACAACAGAACGAGACAGTAAAAACAAGAGTCTACAGTGGAAATATTCTTTATCAGATCTCATAAATCATGTGGAGACCCCCCCTCAGGCCCCACCCTCCACGGGTGGAGGGGCAGACCACCCAGACTCCATCACTCAGACTAACCACTGTTTTCAGTTTTATGAGGTTGTTTTCAAAATGGAGCTTTTGTATTAAACACATTCCAGAGTCAGAGCCTCAGGTGAGACACAGAGACAGTTTATCAGCTGCAGTCTCTCTTTTACAGATCCACAGAGAACCACACATCTCCAAACACCACAGTCTGAAAACAACATGTTTAAACTTGAATTCTTTTCTCCTTTTGCAAGGTGGTGATATTCAATGTATGTCATCTATTTCCTTCATGTATTCATTGTGTTTGTAATAAGGCTCCCAGTCCATCTGTCTGCTCACTGAAGACGACATCTCTTACATGAAGTTGGGTAAAAAAGACTGACTTGAATCTGAAAATGTGAACTTGCCGAATGTGTGAGTGGAGCTTTGCTGCAGGAGCAGAGCGTTTGGGTTCATTGAAATAGAAAACTAAAAGCAGCAGATACTCGTACGTACCTGTCTACGCCACAGAAGAAGACAGAGGGAGCTGTGAGTAAGAAGCTGTTTCTGACCATCTGCTCATCACGTGTGTCAGTGTGCGGCAGATTTATATAAAATACTGACACTGAAAGAACCTGCTCAGGTAACTCAGCTTCAGAGATTCTACTTTAAACTCCAGTGGAGCTCGGTTCTAATGAAGCGAAGCAGATATGTTCATTAAAACGTTTCTGCATTAAGTTGATAAACATCCAGACACTCAACAATGACCCCAGAGGTCTGTAGGACCAGTCTGAATCACTATCTTCAGGGCGGCTGTGGAGCAGGGTTGCCTGTTAATCGGAAGGTCGGTGGTTCAGTCCCCGGCTCCTCCAGACTCTGCTAAACTCCACTGGACACAGCTAAACTCTACTGGACTCTCACTGGACACAGCTAAACTCTACTGGACTCTTACTGGACTCTGCTAAACTCAACTGGACACAGCTAAATGCCACTGGACTTTATAGGACTCTGCTAAACTCCACTGGACTCTGCTAAACTCTACTGGACTCTTACTGGACTCTGCTAAACTCTACTGGACTCTTACTGGACTCTGCTAAACTCCACTGGACTCTGCTAAACTCTACAAGACTCTTACTGGACTCTGCTAAACTCTACAGGACTCTGCCAAACTCTACAAGACTCTTACTGGACTCTGCTAAACTCTACAGGACTCTGCCAAACTCTACAAGACTCTTACTGGACTCTGCTAAACTCCACTGGACTCTGCTAAACTCTACAAGACTCTTACTGGACTCTGCTAAACTCTACTGGACTCTGCTAAACTCTACAAGACTCTTACTGGACTCTGCTAAACTCTACAGGACTCTGCCAAACTCCACTGGACACAGCTAAATGCCACTGGACTTTACTGGACTCTGCTAAACTCTACTGGACTCTTACTGGACTCTGCTAAACTCCACTGGACTCTTACTGGACTCTGCTAAACTCTACAGGACTCTGCTAAACTCAACTGGACACAGCTAAATGCCACTGGACTTTATAGGACTCTGCTAAACTCTACTGGACTCTGCTAAACTCTGCTAAACTCTACTGGACTCTTACTGGACTCTGCTAAACTCCACTGGACTCTTACTGGACTCTACTGGACTCTGCTAAACTCTACAAGACTCTTACTGGACTCTGCTAAACTCTACAGGACTCTGCTAAACTCCACTGGACACAGCTAAATGCCACTGGACTTTATAGGACTCTGCTAAACTCTACTGGACTCTGCTAAACTCCACTGGACTCTGCTAAACTCTACTGGACTCTTACTGGACTCTGCTAAACTCCACTGGACTCTTACTGGACTCTGCTAAACTCTACTGGACTCTTACTGGACTCTGCTAAACTCCACTGGACTCTGCTAAATTCTACTGGACTCTTACTGGACTCTGCTAAACTCTACTGGACTCTTACTGGACTCTGCTAAACTCTACTGGACTCTTACTGGACTCTGCTAAACTCTACTTGACTCTAACTGGACTCTGCTAAACTCCACTGGACTCTACTGGACTCTGCTAAACTCTACTGGACTCTTACTGGACTCTGCTAAACTCCACTGGACTCTGCTAAACTCTACTGGACTCTTACTGGACTCTGCTAAACTCCACTGGACTCTTACTGGACTCTACTGGACTCTGCTAAACTCTACAAGACTCTTACTGGACTCTGCTAAACTCTACAGGACTCTGCTAAACTCCACTGGACACAGCTAAATGCCACTGGACTTTATAGGACTCTGCTAAACTCTACTGGACTCTTACTGGACTCTGCTAAACTCTACTGGACTCTGCTAAATTCTACTGGACTCTTACTGGACTCTGCTAAACTCTACTTGACTCTAACTGGACTCTGCTAAACTCTACTGGACTCTAACTGGACTCTGCTAAACTCCACTGGACTCTTACTGGACTCTGCTAAACTCCACTGGACTCTGCTAAACTCTACTGGACTCTTACTGGACTCTGCTAAACTCCACTGGACTCTGCTAAACTCTACTTGACTCTAACTGGACTCTGCTAAACTCTACTGGACTCTGCTAAACTCTACTGGACTCTGCTAAACTCTACTGGACTCTGCTAAACTCTACTGGACTCTGCTAAACTCCACTGGACTCTGCTAAACTCTACTGGACTCTTACTGGACTCTGCTAAACTCTACTTGACTCTAACTGGACTCTGCTAAACTCCACTGGACTCTACTGGACTCTGCTAAACTCCACTGGACTCTGCTAAATTCTACTGGACTCTTACTGGACTCTGCTAAACTCTACTTGACTCTAACTGGACTCTGCTAAACTCCACTGGACTCTACTGGA
>NC_060169.1:2443380-2465227 GCF_021292245.1 Micropterus dolomieu | reverse complement strand
TACTGGACTCTGCTAAACTCCACTGGACTCTGCTAAACTCTACTGGACTCTTACTGGACTCTGCTAAACTCTACTTGACTCTAACTGGACTCTGCTAAACTCCACTGGACTCTACTGGACTCTGCTAAACTCCACTGGACTCTGCTAAATTCTACTGGACTCTTACTGGACTCTGCTAAACTCTACTTGACTCTAACTGGACTCTGCTAAACTCCACTGGACTCTACTGGACTCTGCTAAACTCTACTGGACTCTTACTGGACTCTGCTAAACTCTACTGGACTCTTACTGGACTCTGCTAAACTCCACTGGACTCTGCTAAATTCTACTGGACTCTTACTGGACTCTGCTAAACTCTACTGGACTCTAACTGGACTCTGCTGGACTCTGCTAAACTCCACTGGACTCTGCTAAACTCCACTGGACTCTTACTGGACTCTGCTAAACTCCACTGGACTCTGCTAAACTCTACTGGACTCTGCTAAACTCTACTGGACTCTGCTAAACTCTACTGGACTCTGCTAAACTCTACTGGACTCTTACTGGACTCTGCTAAACTCCACTGGACTCTGCTAAACTCTACTGGACTCTTACTGGACTCTGCTAAACTCCACTGGACTCTTACTGGACTCTGCTAAACTCCACTGGACTCTGCTAAACTCTACTGGACTCTGCTAAACTCTACTGGACTCTGCTAAACTCTACTGGACTCTGCTAAACTCTACTGGACTCTTACTGGACTCTGCTAAACTCCACTGGACTCTGCTAAACTCTACTGGACTCTGCTAAACTCTACTGGACTCTGCTAAACTCTACTGGACTCTGCTAAACTCTACTGGACTCTGCTAAACTCTACTGGACTCTTACTGGACTCTGCTAAACTCCACTGGACTCTGCTAAACTCTACTGGACTCTGCTAAACTCTACTGGACTCTTACTGGACTCTGCTAAGCGCCACTTGACTAAAAACAGAGAGAACAGAGAACAAAGAGAACTGAGAAGAGAGAGCTGAGAAACCAGAGAAAACAGAGGTCAGAAAACAGTGAGAACAGAGAACAAAGTACAGATAGACCAGTGAGACCAGAGAACTGAGAGAAATGAGAGAACTGAGAACCTAGACCAGATAATTGAGAAGAGAGACCAGAGAACAGCTAGAACAGAAAGAACAGAGAGAACAGAGAGAACAGAGAATAGAGAGAACACAGAACAGAGAGAACACAGAAACAAGAGACCACAGAGAACAGAAATAACAGAATAACGAGAACAAAGAATAGAAAGAATAGAAAGAACAGAGACAACAGTGGACACAGAACAGAGAGAACAGCGAACAAAAGGCAATAGAACAGAGACAACAGTGAACACAGAACAGAGAGAACAGCGAACAAAAGGACAGAGAACTGAGACAACAGTGAACACAGAACAGAGAGAACAGCGAACAAAGGACAGAGAACAGAGACAACAGTGAACACAGAACAGAGAGGACAGCGAACAAAAGGACAGAGAACAGAGACAACAGTGAACACAGAACAGAGAGGACAGCGAACAAAAGGACAGAGAACAGAGACAACAGTGAACACAGAACAGAGAGAACAGAGAGAACAGCGAACAAAAGGACAGAGAACAGAGACAACAGTGAACACAGAACAGAGAGAACAGAGAGAACAGAGAGAACAGCGAACAAAAGGACAGAGAACAGAGACAACAGTGAACACAGAACAGAGAGAACAGCGAACAAAAGGACAGAGAACAGAGACAACAGTGAACACAGAACAGAGAGAACAGAGAGAACAGCGAACAAAGGACAGAGAACAGAGACAACAGTGAACACAGAACAGAGAGAACAGCGAACAAAAGGACAGAGAACAGCGACAACAGTGAACACAAAACAGAGAGAACAGGGAGAACAGAGAGAACAGCGAACAAAAGGACAGAGAACAGAGACAACAGTGAACACAGAACAGAGAGAACAGCGAACAAAAGGACAGAGAACAGAGACAACAGTGAACACAAAACAGAGAGAACAGGGAGAACAGAGAGAACAGCGAACAAAAGGACAGAGAACAGAGACAACAGTGAACACAGAACAGAGAGAACAGAGAGAACAGCGAACAAAGGACAGAGAACAGAGACAACAGAGAACACAGAACAGAGAGAACAGAGAGAACAGCGAACAAAGGACAGAGAACAGAGACAACAGTGAACACAGAACAGAGAGAACAGAGAGAACAGCGAACAAAGGACCGAGAACAGAGACAACGGTGAACACAGAACAGAGAGAACAGCAAATAGTGAGAACAGAGAATAGAGTGAACAAAAATCAGAAAGAAAAAAAGGACAAAGTGAACCCAGAAGTGTGTTTGTGTTGATACGCTGCAGATGTTGCAGATTGGGAAACCACACACACAGAAACACACAGGTGTCACAGGTGTGTGTTGTGTTCAGGTGTCCGCCACATGCTGGGAAACACGAATGATCATCAGCAGAGTCATCAGGACAGAAACAGCAGCCTCCTCCTCTCACGGTCTCTTTAGGCAATGACTCGAAACACTGTTTCAACACCAGCTGATGTGAAACGACACAAACTAAAGTCAGCCCAACACACCGTTCGTCTGCCTGTGGGGGAACCAAACCTTCATGCTCATCATCATCTCTGACGTGTGTTCTTCACTGAGAGTCCGTCTCCCCTGCCGTCTGTTGACATGTTGCTGAAGGGCACTGTGGTAGTACAGAGGTCTTCCAGCTGTTCACTTCACATGGACTGTCTGTGAAGATTCTCAGTCATCCAGGTCATAGTTATCCAGAGAAGGTTAAAGTCAAGGGCAACTGGACTTGGTTGAAGATACTAGAAGACGTTTCGTCCCTCATCCAAAGGACTTTCGGATGAGGGACAAAACGTCTTCCAGTTGCCCTTGACTTTAACCTTCTTTGGGTTCACATGGATTCAGTCTGTTCGTCTTCACAGAGACCCCCCCCCCCCCGTTTTATTGATGCTATTTAATAGGGGTGGTGGTTCAAGGTTGGTATTGGATATGTTAATTTCTGTCTTGATTGTGTGCTTTAATTGAGTGTATTGTAAGTACTGTCCTTTATCAATACCATATTTTTGCATTGACTGTTGAAAAGTAAGCAATGTTTTATTTTCAAAGATGTGGAGTAGATGTGTTATTCCTTTTTCCATTTGGTGCCTGTCATAGGTGATTTGTTTACTAGAAAATCTGGGTTATGCCAAACGGGTGTAAATAGGCTGGGTTGCATTGTGAAGTTTGTCTTTTTATTGACTTTCCACCAGGCTGACAGAGTTGTGGCAATTATGGTTATGTATTGTTAAAGCAGTAGTGTTTTTTAATAGTGTTGCTAAGGAAGGATAGGTCCTTGATTGCTATTTCTTGACATTCTGTTTGTTCTATATCTAACCATGAATGATGACTGTGAGTCCATTTAGTAATATATTGTAGTTGGCTGGCTAGGTAGCAGTGCTGGAAGTTAGGGGCCTTTAGGCCCCCTGAGTTTTTGGTTTTTGTAATGTAGTCAGTTTAATTCTGGGCTTTTTTTTTTTCCCAATACAAATTTTTTTTGAGTGAGTCTACTGTGTTAAACCATTTAACAGTGGGTTGGACCGGAGACATTGAGTAACAGATTTTTGGTAATATTGTCTAAATTCGGTAGCAATTCGGCCAATGATGGACAGTGTTAATGTCATCCATTGGCAGCCGGAGGGGTTCTGAAGCGGAGCCTTCCATCCATGCTAACATAGAGGAAGAATAGTTGATTTTTTCTAGTTTATTGTATAGTCGGAAAGGTTAGAGTAGACGTTGATGATTTTCATAACTTCCTTGAGTGATTTGTTTGGGTTTTGCAGAGTTAATATTATGTCATCAGCATAAAGACTAACTTTGTGTGTTATTTGTTGTGACACCGGTAATGCTGATATTTAGATGTATTGTTGCGGCTAATGGTTTGCTAAAAATTGCAAATAGTGATGGTGAGAGAGTCTGCTCCCTCGATGGAGTGTGATGCCAAATATTTCTAGTTTTGAAGAGAAATGCCCAGTTTACTCTATCGAAGGCTTTTTCTACGTCTAATAAAAAAATGACTGTATTAGTTTTGTTTCGATGGGAAAACAGCAACAGACAGCCAGAAAGCATACAACCAAAAAAAAAAAGACTATACAACAAAAGGACATCATTCACCGACTCAGAAAAGTAGTTTAGCGTTCAGCGTTAGACAGACCGACGGCTGAAGCTCCGCTCCCTGACCAGTCAAATGTCTGGCCTGCAGGTGATTATCTGGCAGTCAGAGCTCAGGTGTAAACTGTAAACCAGCTCGTCATCAGTCCGCCATCCTGACCGACGGGACAATAAAGACATAAAGTGCCGCGGACAGTTTCCTCAGTATGTTTCTGAAACACTACATATACACATAAACTCTCTCCATGGATGCAGTTTCCTGTCTGCTTTTTTTTTTTTGCGTTTTTCTGTTTTCTGTGCAGCAGCTGAACTCACCCTGCAGGGATCAATAAAGTTTACTCTAATTTGCTTTTAAGTGCAGTTGTAAAACCACAGAAGAAGTCCTGAGGGTCTCTTCCTGATCTGTTTGTGATGACTTCCATCGGTGGGGTCAAAGGTCACAGAGGAAAGGAATGCAAGATGCAGTGTTATATAGTAAACTGTTGAGTCTGGATCTGACCCGTGTGCTGATTCTGAAACATTATTTTAAAATCCTACAGAGAGACATTTAAAGTTTGAACTGACTTTCTTCTTCAGAGATGTTAATCTGTGTAGATCACCTCCGTACTCTGATGATCAGAAACACATGACCTTACTGAGCAGATCGGGTATTCATACTTTTATAGGCAAGTTATCTCCTGTCACTTTTCATTCAGAGCAGGTCTAGACCGTCCTCTGCATACTCTTTTTTACAGACCCAACAGTTCACCATGAGCAGCACATGGCCACAGTAGCAAGGAAAACTCCCTTTAACAGGTCGAAACCTCACGCAGAACCTGCAAACAAATGATTTCTTTCTTTCAGAACAGACTTCATGTGCTACATGAGAACAGATGTTGGGATTCAGTGTGTAACACCTTCACTGTGCAGCATGAATCCTCTGGTTCAGATTGACTGCTGACTGATATAAATCATGGTTTTCAGGAATGTGTGGGAATGTGCAGCGTTGGAAAGTGGGTCAGGAATTCCAGGCTTTGCGGCTTTACCAAAAACAAAACCGCCACAAATGAAGTGAATTTCAACAGCGGAGGTGGAAACATTTCTGTCTGACTGACAGATGGATTCAGCAGGAGGAGGCGTGAAGGAGGAGCTCAGCTGCGGTGAAGACAGAAAGCTGTAGTGGAGAAAGTAAACAGATCCTTTACTGGCTTTATCGCTCTAAACAAAAGGTGTACTAGTGAATGAATTAATATCGGATTAAAATATTGATTTCTTTTGTCTTACTGAAACCTGGCTGGGTGATGGAGAATATGTTATTTGTTAATATAATATGCCTAAATGAATCCACCCCTTCCAGTCATATTAATACTCACATTCTTCGAGGCACACGCCGAGGAGGTGGAGTTGCAGCTATCTTCAACTCTAGCCTACTAATCAGCTCTAAACCTAAACTAAATTATAACTCATTTGAAAGCCTTGTTCTTAGTCTTTCACACCCAAGTTGGAAATCACTGAAACCAATTCTTTTCGTTATAGTGTACCGAGCACCTGGCCCGTACTCTGAATTCTTATCTGAATTTGCAGAGTTTTTGTCAACTTTAGTCCTTAAAACGGACAAAGTTATTATTGTAGGGGATTTTAATATTCATGTGGACGTTGAGAATGACAGCTTCAGTCCCTTCCTGCAGGCTCGCTGCGAATGATACTCGACTCTGTAGCCCCTCTAAAAAAGAAAATACTAAAACAAAGACGGTTAGCTCCATGGTATAATACTGAAACTCGCAAATTAAAGCAAATATCGCGGAAACTTGAGAGGAATTGGCGTTCCACCAAACTGGAAAATTCACGTTTAATTTGGCAAGATAGTCTTAAAACTTATAGGAAGGCCCTCCGTAATGCCAGAGCAGCGTACTACTCGTCATTAATATTGGTAAATAGGAACAACCCCAGGTTTCTTTTCAGCACTGCAGCCAGGCTGACAGAGAGTCACAGCTCTATTGAGCCAAGTATTCCCATAGCTCTCAGTAGTTACGACTTCATGAGCTTCTTTAATGATAAAATTCTAACTATTAGAGACAAAATTCACCAAGACCTGCCCTCAACTGGCACCAACTTATCTCTTAACTCAGGAACCTTAGAAACAGCTGTAGAACCAGATATATGTTTAGACTGTTTTGCTTCCCTCAACCTTTACCAACTAACTTCTTTACTAGATATGATCAATCTATCTTTATCAACAGGCTATGTACCACAGTACTTTAAAGTAGCTGTAATTAAACCTCTTCTGAAAAAGCCCAAACTTGATCCGGATGTTTTAGCCAACTATAGACCTATATCTAACCTTCCATTTCTCTCTAAGGTTCTGGAGAAAGCAGTTGCTAAACAGCTGTGTGTCTTTCTACAGAGCAATAGTTTATTTGAGGATTTTCAGTCAGGATTTAGAGCTCATGATAGCACAGAGACAGCACTGGTGAAAATTACTAATGACCTCCTAATTGCATCAGACAAAGGACTTGTCTCTGTACTGGTTTTATTAGATCTTAGTGCTGCATTTGATACCATTGACCATCAGATCCTATTACAGAGACTGGAACATTTAACTGGCATTAAAGCAACCGCTATTTTCTCCTGGAATGCAGACAGGTATTTACGTTTGACTGATTCCATCACTGGGGAAAGAGCTTTCTGCCTTGACGTCTCTCCTGTCACATCACGTCTGACCACTTACTAATTAAATCTGAAGCGACACTAGCCTGTCCTTGGAATGGTGTTAGTGCTGGATTCACCACCAAAACCAGAAAATATTTTTTAAGTTTAACTTTTTGGACAATAATCAGTGAGGCTGCCTTCTCATCTTTTCCATTTTCTGCCACAAGCAGACTACACATGTGCAACGCAGATGAAGAAGACCAACTTCAGCTGCAGAGATCTCGTGATTTCCTGTCAGCTGCGGAGTTGCCTCTTGTAGAGGTCATGTCTGCATCCAGGTCCCTCTCCTCTCTTTCCACTCAGGCTTCTCTGACCCCTCTTTCTACTGGCTGTTGGTGCCTCTCTCCAGATGTTTTGGATCTGGATCCTCATCCTGCAGGAGATTCAGCCTCTCTTTTAGTCTCTGTGTCTCTGTGAAGGGGAATCAGGCTAAGGCCTCATCCGCACTACTCAGTTTTACTTTACAAACGGAGAATTAAAACGAAAACGATCTCCGTCCACACCAGCGTTTCCGCTGTGTTTTGGAGTTGATCTCCGTCTACATTAAAACGACTGAAAACGCACAGCTAGGACCCGTTCAGGTGCACTGGGCATGCGCGTGCTGGTGTAAACATGAAGCAGATGGTCTCTTCTGTAGTTACAGAAGATTTGGCAAAAGAATAAATAAATACAGACGAAACATCAGACCAGTTTTTTTTTTGTTGCATGGATCAATAAGGAGCTGGGACTGTTACTGAATGTAACACGGGAGTGTGGCGGCAGAAAACAGACTGGGAATTGTTGCAAAGTAAACGGCGACATGCACAGTACAAGTCTAGGCAGATGAGTGTTATTTGCACAGTACAGAATCCATCCATCCATCGTCAACCGCTTATCCTGCATTCAGGGTCGCGGGGGGGCTGGAGCCAATCCCAGCTGACATCGGGCGCAAGGCGGGCGGTACAGAATATTTAAATAAAAATATGATGTCAAAAACCCGGTCAGCAGCATCGTGTTTCTGCTTTGCAAGACCCAATCAGAGAGCCGAGCGTGAGCGGCTGAGTCATCGTTTCTAAAGTTTTGGCCCGTCTTCACTAAAACGCCCTACGGAGTTTTGAAACGCAAAACGGGGTCGACGGCATTTCCAAACTTCTCCGTTTTAGGTCTTCGTTTTCGTCGTTGTAGTCTGGACGGGAGGTGCAAACGTAGCAAAAGGTCTCCGTTTTAATTCGAAAACGCAGTAGTGTGGATGGGGCCTAAGAGAAGCCTTGACAGAGCTTACAACTCCAATGGGTTTTTCAGGAGGTTCTAATCACCGAGGATTTACACTGTGCCCCTACACAGCCACACCAACAACTCCCCCCACTCCAGGACACGTGTCCCTCTGCAGCCCCCACCCGCCTGTTTGTCTCCTGCAGCCAGTTGAAGAGACAGCTAGAACAGAGCCGAAGTCCAGATGGTACCCTCCCCCGGGGAGAGGAGACTGAGTACGGTGAGCTGGTCCATCACTGTGCTAAGTGTGGCCAAGACGAAGGAGATGGTTGTGGACTTACGTTTACATGTGGGTAGAAGAGCTGGAGGGCTACAGAGGTGTTCACCTTGACAACAGACTGGACTGGTACCGCTGAGGCTGTCTACAGGGGGGACAGAGCAGACTCCACTCCTGGAGGAAGCTCAGGTCCTATAATGTGTGCAGCAACACGTTGCACATTTTTCACCAGTCTGTTGCTGCAGTACAGTTTTTAGCAGCATGAGAACCAGAGACACCGAGAAGCTGAACAAGCTGATCAGAGGGCTGGATCTGTGCTGGGGACGGAGCTGGTGGATTTCAACACAAATAAATACAGGTGTATATTCAGTGGTCACGTTTACCTACGGAAGACCATTGTGGTCCTAATAATTCCACTCACATCCACATCAGATAAAGACAGTAGTGTGCCAGTGTTGTTTTCTTAAGTTCCCCACACCTCATTTTTTCAGTAAGTACTTGTGTCCTCATGTCATCATGGGCGTCTATAGTGTAACTGTATTATGTTGGTCTATGCTGGACATATGCCATCTGTTTCCTGGCGTCTGTCCTGGGAGAAGGATCCCTCCTCTGCTGCTCTTCCTGAGCTTTCAAACAACAGAAAATGTCTGTTTCTCTTCATCAGAGAAGAGGTTAACTCAAGTCACCAACCCATCCCAGATATCATCTGTTTCTAACAGGCCCAACAGTCAGCTGTGTGTTCATGTGTTGATCCAGTTCAAGTTTACCGTCTTAAACAGAAACAGCTTCATATTTAGTCTGAGTCTGCTGCAGGGCAGCTAATCTAAACTGAGCTAACAGTCGCTGGGGGTGGAGAACATACCTGGGGGCAGAGTTAACCCTCGCCCTGCTTTTTCCACTCACTCTATAACCTCCCCCACCCTCCCTGCTCTCTCTTTGTTTATTTTACTTCCTCCCTCTTTCTTTCCACACAGAGAAACAGCTGCTGCTGAGGTCCAGGTAGAGAAACCCAGGACCAAGTGAATCCCTGAATTTCAGAAACAGAGCGACAGAACTAAGCAGAAGGTCATCACCATCAGTCACTCAGTCAGAGTATGAGGGAACAAGAGCAGCTCCAGAACCACTGAACAACTTTTTCATGGAGTAGAAAATATTCAGGTTTCATGTTCTGATGATTACTTCCAGATCTGACCTCAAAACATAACCAAGCCACTAAACCACCAAACAAAACCTCACCAACCTCATCACCAAACCCCAAAAATCAATAACCTTGTTACCAAACCTCACTGACCTCATCACCAAACCACAAAACCTCACTGACCTCGTCACCAAACCACCAAACCTCACTGACCTCGTCACCAAACCACCAAACCTCACTGACCTCGTCACCAAACCCCAAAACTCACTGACCTCGTCACCAAACCACCAAACCTCACTGACCTCGTCACCAAACCACAAAACCTCACTGACCTCGTCACCAAACCACAAAACCTCACTGACCTCGTCACCAAACCACCAAACCTCACTGACCTCATCACCAAACCCCAAAACTCAATAACCTTGTTACCAAACCACAAAACCTCACTGACCTCGTCACCAAACCACCAAACCTCACTGACCTCGTCACCAAACCACCAAACCTCACTGACCTCGTCACCAAACCACCAAACCTCACTGACCTCGTCACCAAACCACCAAACCTCACTGACCTCATCACCAAACCACAAAACAAAACCTTACCGACCTCGTCACCAAACCACAAAACAAAACCTTACCAACCTTGTCACCAAACCCCAAAACCTCACTGACCTCGTCACCAAACCACCAAACAAAACCTCACTGATCTCATCACCAAACCACCAAACCTCACTGACCTCATCACCAAACCCCAAAACTCAATAACCTTGTTACCAAAATACCAAACCTCACTGACCTCATCACCACACCACCAAACCTCACTGAGCTTGTCACCAAACCACAAAACAAAACCCTACCAACCTTGTCACCAAACCACCAAACCTCACTGACCTCGTCACCAAATCACCAAACCTCACTGACCTCGTCACCAAACCACAAAACCTCACTGACCTCATCACCAAACCACCAAACCTCACTGACCTCATCACCAAACCACCAAACCTCACTGACCTCGTCACCAAACCACCAAACCTCACTGACCTCGTCACCAAACCACAAAACAAAACCTTACCAACCTTGTCACCAAACCCCAAAACCTCACTGACCTCGTCACCAAACCCCAAAACCTCACTGACCTCGTCACCAAACCACCAAACAAAACCTCACTGATCTCATCACCAAACCCCTAAAACTCAATAACCTTGTTACCAAACCACCAAACCTCACTGACCTCATCACCAAACCACCAAAACTCAATACCCTTGTTACCAAACCACCAAACCTCACTGACCTCATCACCAAACCCCAAAACAAAACCTCACCAACCTCATCACCAAACCACCAAAACTCAATAACCTTTGTACCAAACCACAAAACCTCCTCACCAAACCCCAAAACAAAACCTCACCGACCTTGTCACTAAACCACTAAACCTCTTTGACCTCAACACCAATCATCTATCTTAAAACCTCCAAACTGAGTCCCAATAGAACCCTTTAAAATAGTAGAACTGTTCCGTCAGACGGACTCTGCCAGTCAGTGTTCGTTGGTGTGAAGGATGATCTAACTAAAAACCCGTCTTGAGAACATCCACAGTACAACTCACATGACAACTGATGTTATTTATGAGAAGACACTTGTTCTAAAATGAACTAGGACGTGTAGCGACTTCATTAAAACCCTGTAAACAAAAATAATGTGTTCCTAAACTGGAACTTCAGATGAATTGTAGTTAATCTTAACTCAATGTCCACTTACTAGCTTTAGCTGAAAGCATCTTAATATGTTTGGTCGTCGTGTTTGATGAAGATAATTCAGCCACACTTAAGGCGGTGAGCCTGTTTACCATGTTGGATTGAATAGGTCACAGTTTCTGACTGTGTAGAAATCAAGTCTTCTCTGCCCGGCCTCCGGCAGCTGGAAGTCATTACCCCCCACCCCCCCGAGCCTGAACGTGTTTCACCACATTAGAAATTCATTCAGGACTCAGAGCCAGCAGACTCTGAGCCAACTGTGTCGACTTTAACTACCATGTTTACTGGTTAGTAGGAATAACTGAAACACACCCAGAACACTCTGCTGAGAGAACATGGAGAGAACACAGAGGGAACACTGAGAGAACACATAAACTTTAACTACCATGTTTACTGGTTAGTAGGAATAACTGAAGCACACCAAGAGCACTCTGCTGAGAGAACACAGAGAGAACAAAGTGGGAACGCTGAGAGAACGCTGAGAGAACAGAGAGGGAACGCAGAGGGAACACAGAGAGAACACTGAGAGAACACAGAGGGAACGCAGAGGTAATGCTGAGAGAACGCTGAGAGAACACAGAGTGAATACAGAGGGAATGCTGAGAGAACACAGAGGGAACACACAGAGAGAAAACTGATAGACTTTGAATACCATTTTTACTGGTTAGTGGGTATAACTGAAACACACCCGGAGCACTTTGCTGAGAGAACACTGAGAGAACACTGAGGGAACACAGAGGGAACCCTGAGGGAACACAGAGGGAACACAGAGAGAGAACACAGAGAGAACACTGAGGGAACACTGAGGGAACATAGAGAGAGAACAAAGTGAGAACACTGAGGGAACACAGAGGGAACACAGAGAGAACACAGAGAGAACATAGAGAGAGAACAAAGAGAGAACACTGAGGGAACACAGAGGGAACACAGAAGGAACATTGAGAGAACACAGAGGGAACACAGAGAGAGAACACAGAGAGAACACTGAGGGAACACTGAGGGAACATAGAGAGAGAACAAAGAGAGAACACTGAGGGAACACAGAGGGAACACAGAGAGAACACAGAGAGAACATAGAGAGAGAACAAAGAGAGAACACTGAGGGAACACAGAGGGAACATTGAGAGAACACAGAGAGAGAACAAAGAGAACACAGAGGGAACATAGAGAGAGAACAAAGAGAGAACACTGAGGGAACACAGAGGGAACACTGAGAGAACACAGAGAGAACATAGAGAGAGAACACTGAGGGAACACAGAGGGAACACAGAAGGAACATTGAGAGAACACAGAGGGAACATAGAGAGAGAACAAAGGGAGAACACTGAGGGAACACAGAGGGAACACAGAGAACACAGAGAGAACATAGAGAGAGAACACTGAGGGAACACAGAGGGAACACAGAGGGAACATTGAGAGAACAAAGAGGGAAGACAGAGAGAACCACTAAGACTTTGACTACCATGTTTACTGGTAAGTAGGAATAACTGAAACACACCCGGAGCACTCTGCTGAGGGACACTGAGGGAACACTGAGAGAACACTGAGAGAACACAGAGAGAACATAGAGAGAGAACACTGAGGGAACACAGAGGGAACACAGAAGGAACATTGAGAGAACACAGAGGGAAGACAGAGGGAACACTGAGAGAACGCTGAGAGAACACACAGAGAACCACTGAGACTACCATGCTCTGTGGTTAGTAGGAATAACTGAAACACACCCGGAGCACTCTGCTGAGAGAACACAGAACAAGGTGTGGGTAAAAAATGATGCTCGGTTGGTACTAAGGGGCCCAAGTGTACAAGGCAGGATGGATCCATGATTTCATGTTGTTTACGCCACATTCTGACCCGACCATCTGAAGGCCACAGCTGAAATGGAGACTCATCAGACCAGGCAACATTTTTGCTTCTTCTGTTGTCCATTGTTGGTGAGCCTGAGTGAACTGTAGTTTCCTGTTCTCAGCTGACAGGAGTGGCCCCCGCTGTGGTCTTCTGCTGCTGTAGCCCATCTGCTTCAAGGTTGAACGTGTTGTGCGCTCAGAGATGGTATTCTGCATGCCTTGGTTATTTGAGTTACTGTTGGCTTTCTGTCATCTGGAACCAGCCTGCCCATTCTCCTCTGACATCAACAAGACATTTTCAGCAGCTCACTGGATATTTCCTCTTCTTCGGACCATTCTCTGTAAACCCTAGAGATGCACGTGGGGTGCAAGCCTAAATGTATTGAGTTGTTGCCATGTAATTGGCCTATTATCTATTTGAGTTAACGAGCAATTGAACAGGTGTACCTAATAAAGTGGCTGGAGAGTGTATACTGTATATATATCTACACAGTATATTGCCAAACTTTTTGAGTAGCCTGCTTTTACATGCACATGAAGGTTAATGACATCCCATTCTTAATCTGTAGGGTTTAACATGGAGTTGCTGAACAGCTTCAACTCTTCTGGGAAGGCTGTACACAAGGTTTAGGAGTGTGTTCACAGGAATTTTTGACCATTCTTCTACAAGCACATTTGTGAGGTCAGGCACAGATGTTGGACGAGAAGCCCTGGCTCGCAGTCTCCGCTCTAATTTATCCCAAAGGTGCTGTATCAGGTTGAGTTCAGGACTCTGTGCAGGCCAGTCAAGTTCTCCACACTAAACTGGCTCATCCACGTCTGCATGGACTTTGCTTTGTGCACTGGTGCAGAATCATGTCGGAACAGGAAGGGGCCATCCCCAAACTGTTTCCACAAAGTTGGGAGCATGAAATTGTCCAAAATGTCTTGGTATGCTGAAGCATTAAGTTCCTTTCACTGGAACTAAGGGGCCAAGCCCTGAGAAACAGCCCCACACCATAACCCCTCCCTCCACCAAACTTTACACTTGGCACAATGCGGTGAGGCAAGTACCGTTCTCCTGGCAACCGCCAAACCCAGACTCGTCCATCAGATTGCCAGAGAACACGTCTCCACTGTTCTAGTGTCCAGTGGCGGCGTGCTTTACACCGCCGCATCCGACGCTTTGTATTGCACTTGGTGATTTAAGGCTTGGACGCAGCTGCTCGGCCATGGAAACCCATTCCATGCAGCTCTCTACGCACTGTTCTTGAGCTGATCAGAAGGAGGTCTGTAGCTGCTGACTCTGCAGAAAGTATGCGACTTCTGTGAACCTCAGCATGCACTGACTCTGCTCTGTGATTTTATGTGGCTGAGTTTCTGTTGTTCCCAATCGCTCCCACTTTGTTATAATACCACTAACAGTTGACTGTGGAATATTTAGCAGTGAGGAAACTTCACGAATGGACTTATTGCACAGGTGGTAGCCTATCACGGTATCACGCCTGAATTCACTGAGCTCCTGAGAGCGACCCGTTCTTTCACAGACGTTTGTAGATGCAGGCTGCAGCCTGGGTGCTTGACTTCATTCACCTGTGGCCATGGAAGAGATTGGAACACCTGAATTCAATTATTTCGAGGGGATTTGGAGGGGTGTCCCAATAGTTTTGTGAATATAGTGTCTGTGTCAGAGGTGACCACATGCCTCTGGGCTCAGGGACCCATTGGTGGATGTATTGTATAACTGTGCTCATAAAGCCTAACATCATGATCATTTAAATTGGCTGTTGATGCTACTAGACCACCGTACGAAGACAAATTAGAGAAAGTTCCGATCAGAATATTAAATTGTTTTTGCACACGGCCCACTGTACTTTAGATCTGATGTCTTAGAAAAGTCCTCTGGTCCTTCTGACACCAAAACAGACCTGCATCTCTGCCCTTTCAGGACACACAGACAGCCTGGAGTTCCTGTGACCAGATCCAGACCGTCCTCTGTGTAACAGTATTTACAGAGACCCAGAACAGGTCACCATCAGACTGTCATGAAGTGCTGCCGTCCAATCACAGAGACACATGCAGAGGGTTATTGGTCACATGTTCAGACAGTAGTGCAGCATTAGGCAGACGTGAGCACGGCCTCTCTGGCTGTAGAACAGAGATGAAATGACTCCCAGGTTGGGTTCTGATGCTGATTTAACGAGTTAAACCTCCAGCAGAGAACAAACACCGTGACTCACTGCTGCTGTTCATCAGCCTCCTGTTAAACTCCAGTTTACACGGCAGTTAAACCTGCAACGCTTCAGACAGCAGGCACAATATTAAGCTGCAGCCAGATAAAATACCAGTTCCACATCTGTTAAACTGGTTTAAGACCAGTTAAAAGCCAAATGAAACCAGTCTGACTGAACAAAGAACTCTCACAGACTCAAACAACAGAAGATAAAGAAGGACGGGAAGATGTTCAGCACGCAGCCAACAGGATTGTCACATCACTTTTTCTGCAATGTAGCGCTCTACTGTTAGCAACATTAGCATCGTAGCTAAGGTGGCTCTGGAGCGCCGACTAAAGCTTGATTTATACTCCTGCGCAGGGTCTACATGCGTGCCAAAGCCGTAGGCTACGCACGTCGCCATACTTGTGCGTCCATCAATCTGCAATTACACCCCCAAACGCTAGTGGGCAGTAGCGCTACAGCGTCCACTGTTTTGACTTTTGCTGGCCGAGCAGGCTAACTTCCGGTTTAGCGCTCCGCTAACGTGAATGGGGGTAAAATGGGGGTAAAATGGAGCCAGAGCGTTCAGCTATCAAGCTCCTCTCCTGTGGAACCAGGTTCCAGTTTGGGTTCAGGAGGCAGACACCATCTCTACATTTAAGAGTAGGCTTAAGACTTTCCTCTTTGATAAAGCTTATAGTTAGGGCTGGCTCAGGTGAGTCCTGAACCATCCCTTAGTTATGCTGCTATAGGCCTAGACTGCCGGGGGATTTCCCATGATGCACTGAGCTCCTCTCTCCTCTACTTTCTCTCCCTCTGTATGCAACCTCATCCCATTATTGCATGTTACTAACACAACTTCTCCCCTTTCTGGTAGTCTTGTGCTTTCTCGTCCATCTTTCCTATCACTTCCTGCAGGTTTTCTGGCTCTGGAGCTGTGGAGTCTGGATCTGTGGCTGCGGGTTACCTGCTGCCCCCGTGCTCTCCTGCCCCCTCTCTCTCTCTCTCTCTCTCTCACCCCCAACCGGTCGAGGCAGATAGCCGCCCACCCTGAGTCATGGTTCTGCTCGAGGTTTCTGCCTCTTAAAAGGAAGTTTTTCCTTGCCTCTGTCTCCTAGTGCTGCTCTTGGTGGGAATTGTTGGGCTTCTGTAAATAGCATCATAGAGTACGGTCTAGACCTGCTCTTTTATGAAAAGCGCTGTGAGATAACTGTTGTTGTGATTTGGCGCTATATAAATAAAATTGAAATGAATTGAAAATTGTAAACGTGCGGCTGGTGCAGCCTTTTCAAATGTTACCGACCGAATGGATCACATTCTGATAGCGAAACGAGTCATTTCGCTCGGGTTGCGACAGTCAAATATATTGATTCACCGCGTTACAGCGGCCGTTTTGGCCGCTAGTAAAAGTTACTTCAAAGCACGGGCACTTCCTGTCGGCTCGGAGGCATTGCGAGGCTACCCAGCCGACCAATCACAGACCTTATGGTCCGTGTCGACTCGACGTGTAGTTACATTTTTGAGGAGGTGCACGTCAGGCTACGCCGTCGATTTGACGCATTAATATAAATTGCACTTACCAAGGAACGTAGAGAACAACAAGGAATGTAGAGAACAATGGCCTCGTTGTGGTACTGAAAGATACTGTAATGAAGACGTCTTCTCCAAACCTCATAAACATCTTCATGGCCAAATGAGGCCCTGAAATGGATCTGTTACCATGAAGTCAAGGGGGAGGGGCCACGCTACAACAACATTTACATTTACTCATGTGGCCGAGGCTTTTATCCAAAGCGACTTACATTTCAGGAATAACGTACAAGCTTTATTTACACCAAAGAGATGGTGAGTGTGGGAGCATTTTGGGGTCAAGTCTGACCAGGTTGATCCGTCACAAGAGGTGACTGCACGCACGCCGCGGTCAAAGTAGTTGAACTTTTGCGCTAAGCAGCTTCCACTCACTGCAAATTGCTTCTTTTGTGAAAGGGCCTTTCTGGAAGAACGTAGTCCTCTCAGACCTTCAGTCACTGAACATTTAACGTTACATCCCGTCGCCTCCTCCTGTCTGTGCTGAGAAAATGCTGCCAGGTGTAAAACACTAACAGAACATCAGGGGCTGATAAACTTCCAGGATTGTACCAATTAACTGCTTTTCATTTATTAATAACACTGCATGAGAGATGTTCTCAAATCATTTTCACTAAAATCTTTATGAATGGATGAGAGTTGATGACAATAACAGTTCAGTTCATCCCCTCCTTAATAACAATTTCCCCTGGGAGATAAATGAAGTTAATATTCCTCTTAAATTAATAATACTTAAATATTATCGCTAAACATGATTGTTAATGTAATTAAATATTAAAAATACTACAGTCATTACTGGTGTTGTGGATTGAATTAATGCATACTAATCATGAAACCGTGATTATTCCTCTGACAATAATCGTACCAACAAAATCTGTAATCGTTGCATCATTGCAAGTAAAGGACGAAGCAGCTGAAGGAAACGGTGAGTCAGACAGAAGAAGAAAATGCAGCGAGAGGTCAAACTGCTGCAGATGTTTGAGTTCTCTGAAGGTGAAAGTAAACAGGAAGCTCTCTGTGAGTAACCAACGAGAACGCTTGATTACAGTGAACGCAGCTCTGCTGTAAACACACCGAGGCCTCAGCTGTGTTTAAAGAAAAGTCTTTCATAAGAAATGGGTTTAAATCTAAAACCTGATCCATCAGTTTAAGAATGCAATAATTATAATTATACTACAAAGTCAGGTTCTATTTCAAATAACAGTACAAAGAAATTAAATATGTTTATAGAAATAAAACATTGTCCTGCCAACAGAAACATTTTTGTTTCATGTTTGTATTATTATTATTATTATTATTGTTTCTCCAGGCGACAGATCAAAGTGTCTTAAACGTGTAAAATTAAAATATATATATACATACATACATACATACACATACATATATACACACACATAAGTGTATAAGTGTGTGTGTGTTGGGCTATTGGAACAAGACATTCATGGACTAGAGCAGAAAATATGGATCTGATGCAATGCTACTATACAAGCAATCCTGGTGAGGGGGTTATATGCAGAGACTATGGGATATATGGATGACGAAACCCATCATCAACACTGACAAAGAAACAACTCCTAGCTCAGTGTTCGAACATCCGCAAATGGCAGCTCCTATCACAACTAGAGATTGACAAGGTACAACAAATATTCTACGGAAAGGGGGAGCCAGGACGACAGGTCAGCGGGGAGATGTTATTATCATTCCCATACTCAGAGATTGGGTCCCAAGCCCCAATAACTACAAGCCCTTACGGCACAGAATCCCTCAACATAAGGGCGAATGACCTACGATTGAAGATCATAACCAAGCTGGACACCCAAGTACAATGACCAAGATTGCCAAGGCTAAGTGACAAAGTACCCTCTGAAAGTCTGCTAGAAGATGTGAATGCAGCACTACCGAGACCAATGAGCTGATGTACGCCACAGCAACAGTGATCCTAGGGATGATGGGCTTCAAGATGAACACCACAAGCCACAAAGAGCATTACCCCCCAAGGAGGAGAAGGCTCGAGGCCAAGATCAAGGCAACATGAAGAGAGGTTAGTCAGCTCTCAGAGCTACAGAAAGGTGCAAGGAAGGGGCTACTTAAGAAATACAACAAGCTGTCATTACCTGAGGCTCTGGAGACTGACAAACAAAGACTCACCGCTCTGGCTACCTGCCTAAAGAGATACAAGGGAAAAGCAGAAGCCAGGAGAATAAACCGAATGTTCTCAACCGAACCATCCAAAGTGTACTCTCAGTGGCAGGGTAATAACACAAGATCAGATCCACCCAGGGCTGAGACTGAACAGTACTGGAAGAACATATGGGAGAAAGAGGCATCCCACAACACCAATGCTCAGTGACTAGTGGATCTAAGAACAGATCACAGCAATCTCCCAGAACAAGATCCAGTAACCATTACAACGGCAGACATCCAAGAAAGAGTGGCAGGTATGAAGAGCTGGACAGCACCAGGCCCTGACATGATCCACACCTACTGGCTGAAGAAACTAACTGCACTCCATGAACGCCTGGCAGCACAAATGAACCAACTGCTGATGGATGGGACCCACCCGGAATGGTTAACCCAAGGACGGACAGTCCTGATCATGAAGGATCCCCAGAAGGGAACAATCCCATCCAACTACCGGCCAATAACCTGCCTCTGCACAACATGGAAGCTGCTTGGGACGAGGGACGAGGGCCAGAGGGTCAAGGGACGGAGGGACGAGGGCCTTAGAGACGAGGGCCGGAGGATCGAGGGCCGGAGGGTCGAGGGCCGGAGGGTCGAGGGACAGAGGGACGAGGGCCGGAGGGTCGAGGGACAGAGGGACGAGGGACAGAGGGACGAGGGACGGAAGGACAATGAAGGCGGCTGGAGATGTGGGCCAGAGAGACGAGGGCCAGAGAGTTGAGGGATGGAGGGTCCAGGGTTGAGTGACGGAGGGTTGAGGGACGGACTGTGGCCTCATTTATTCCACTTAGAGATTTTAAAGCTTTTATATTTTTATGGCTCTGGTTGTATTAATTCTCTGTTGACTGCTGTTGGCTGGCGTTATTTTTATTTTTGTTTGCCGTCTGATCTGATTAAACAAAGTTTCTCTTGATTAAGAAAAGCTGCTGCTGTGATTTAAATGATAAATAAAGCTTCACAAGTCAGTCAGTAATCAGCCTCACCTGCTTCTCTTCACTATGCTGCTTCTTCAGGTTTCATCACTGCGAGCCCATCACACCTGGACACACCTGGACACACCTGGACACACCTGGACACACCCGGTTCCAGCTCCTCCCCTCTGCAGACAGCCGACAGCAGACACAGGGTCAAAAACAGTCCCGGTGGACCTGCAGAGTTTTATTGTCACTGTTTAAATACAGTTTCACATGGAAATAGCATCACTGACACAAATCTACATAAGCTGTGCACAGTGTCATTTCCTCCTGCCTCACGTAAAGAAGCAACCTGTCACTCAGATATCCAACGAAGGTTTAAATTAAGGGCAAATGGACTTGGTTGAAGACAGTAGAAGACGTTTCATCCCTCATCCAAGAGACGTCTTCGGTTCTGACTGACTGGTAGGGAAACTCAGCTATTTAACCTCTGTGTGGTCATTGGCCAAGATCATTGATACCGCTGGTTCGTTAGTGCTCCTGGCTGTTGTAAAGACAGTCGTCATGGTTGTTAGAAGTCACCTGTGGCCAAGTCTGAACAACCAGGAAAACTGCAGACTACAGAAACCACCTAAGATTTAACCTGAGATGCCGACAACACACACTTATACCCAACAGCCTACACTTAGGCTCCATGGTGAAAGGACACAAGGCCGGTAAAATCCTGGAGAAAGTGCAACACCAGCTACTGAATGAAAGAGTGAGACAGATCAATTTCACCATTAAAGCCCTGAACAAAGAATCAGACAACGTACACCACAAACTGGAAACACATATGCCCAGTACAGGACTGGAAAAGGTCATCAACCCCACAACGCATGACTCGGATAACAGATGGGTGAAAAACTTGTCAGATAGGGAACTCACCCAACCAGAGCAAGACGTTCTGGACAAAGGACGAAACTTTGCCATCACACCACAGCAGCTACCTACAGTGAACCTCATCACAGCTACAGAATCAGCTATTAGGAAAAACAAATTAACAGAAACAGAACAGCTCAGGCTAAAGGTATCGGCAGCCCTTTCTAATGCGAAGGCCCCCCCGTCCAACCTCACCATCCAAGAAAGGAAGGCGGTTGGTGGTGATGTTTTGATCCTTGCTCAGTGTCATCACTGGCGGACAAAGGAAGATGCACAGTGGTCCTAAACACAGCGGACTACCAGGACCTTAACTCCACAGAGCAGACCACATACCAACAAGTGCAGAAGCCAGAGAGAAGGAAGAGAACCACCTGAAGGGGGCACTTACAGCCTGTGGATACCCTAAATGGACCTTTGTGAAAACAGCCACAAAATCCAGGAAGAAGACCAACACTACAGAGGAGGAGGAGAAGAAGGTCAAACGCAACAACATTGTGATTCCATGCGTGTCTGGAGTATCAGAGAAACAAACACCACAACAAACAAACACAACATCCCTGTGTTTTTTAAACCCAAGAACACACTAAGACAGATGCTGGTACACCCCAAAGACCGCACCCCCAAACACAAGAAAAGCAATCTAGTGTATGCGGTCCAATGCAGTGAGGAATGCACAGACCTGTATATTGGGGAGACTAAACAACCACGACACAAACGCATGGCTCAACACAGAAGGGCCAACTCCTCAGGTCAAGACTCTGCAGTCTACTTACATCTGAAGGACAGAGGACACTCGTTTGAGGACCACCAGGTGCACATTTTAGACAGAGAAGATGGATGGTTTGAAAGAGGTGTCAAGGAAGCATCTACACCAGGGTTGAGAAGCCGTCATTGAACAGGGGAGGGGGTCTACGCCACCACTTATCCCCCACTTACAATGCTGTCCTTTCATCACTTCCCAGGAAACT
>NC_060169.1:2421926-2443280 GCF_021292245.1 Micropterus dolomieu | reverse complement strand
CTATATAAAGTTATGGTATACTGAGGTTTATATAAAGTTAAGGTATACTGAGGTCTATATAAAGTTAAGGTATACTGAGGTCTATATAAAGTTAAGGTATACTGAGGTCTATATAAAGTTAAGGTATACTGAGGTCTATATAAAGTTATGGTATACTGAGGTTTATATAAAGTTATGGTATACTGAGGTTTATATAAAGTTATGGTATACTGAGGTCTATATAAATAAAGTCAAGGTATACTGAGGTCTATATAAATAAAGTTAAGGTATACTGAGGTCTATATAAATAAAGTTAAGGTATACTGAGGTCTATATAAATAAAGTTAAGGTATACTGAGGTCTATATAAAGTTAAGGTATACTGAGGTCTATATAAAGTTAAGGTATACTGAGGTCTATATAAAGTTATGGTATACTGAGGTCTATATAAATAAAGTTATGGTATACTGAGGTCTATATAAAGTTAAGGTATACTGAGGTCTATATAAATAACGTTATGGTATACTGAGGTCTATATAAAGTTAAGGTATACTGAGGTCTATATAAAGTTATGGTATACTGAGGTTTATATAAAGTTAAGGTATACTGAGGTTTATATAAAGTTAAGGTATACTGAGGTCTATATAAAGTTATGGTATACTGAGGTTTATATAAAGTTAAGGTATACTGAGGTTTATATAAAGTTAAGGTATACTGAGGTCTATATAAAGTTAAGGTATACTGAGGTCTATATAAAGTTAAGGTATACTGAGGTTTATATAAAGTTATGGTATACTGAGGTTTATATAAAGTTAAGGTATACTGAGGTCTATATAAAGTTAAGGTATACTGAGGTTTATATAAAGTTAAGGTATACTGAGGTTTATATAAAGTTAAGGTATACTGAGGTCTATATAAAGTTAAGGTATACTGAGGTCTATATAAAGTTAAGGTATACTGAGGTCTATATAAAGTTAAGGTATACTGAGGTCTATATAAATAAAGTTATGATATACTGAGGTTTATATAAAGTTATGGTATACTGAGGTCTATATAAAGCTATGGTATACTGAGGTCTATCTCCTGTATCGCTTTGTTCAAAGCCACCAGACTCCACTGATAAAAACAGTATAATAAACTGTTAACATGTTATTAAACACATGAACACCTGGATTTACCTGAGCAGTGGCTGAGTCTCTGAGCTGAATGGTCCTCACTGACTCCTGACCGTCTCTCCTTGGCAGCTTCAACTTCTGCTCCTCCTGAAACACCAACAGACCGTCAGAGAGATCGCTCTTGGCAGTAGTACAGTAAATTATTTCATTACAGATTTAGATCTACTGTCTCTCATGAATGCCAAATTGCCGCACAACAGACCAGATATTTACCCTCCAGACTTTAACTGATCAAGAAGTAAACCTATAATCACATTTTAAACTGTGATCCTTATTCTAGTTTTAAGTTGCAGGTTTTTACTATAAATCAACCATCTGTGTTTTTGATTGTTGCTGGTTATCTATATTTGTTTGTGATGATAAGCCATTAGTTACACACCTTTTAAATGTCATTGAGTCTTTTAGCTTCACACAACTTGTGTCTGAACCTACACGTCAGCGTGGACATTCGTTAGATTTAGTTTTAAGCTATGGTTTGTCAGTTAATGATGTCGGTACCAGTATCAGTCCTTGCTGATATTATTAGACATCCTTATAATCACTTTAACTTGAAACTAACAGATGTGATGGATCCAGTTTTTAGCCAAGCTCTTCGGTGGACTGCCTCAACTTTAATGGTGCACTCTGGGATTTGTTGGCGTCAGTGGCTCCAGAAAATCAAATGTGAATGTTTATTGTTTATATATGAAGTTTGGCTTTGGAAACATTGTTTACCTAAACATTCACGCTAAGAAAACGAACTGAAAAGAAAAATGAGAGACAGAGAGAGAGAGAGACAGAGAGACAGAGAGAGAGAGAGAGACAGAGAGAGAGAGAGCGAGAGAGAGCGAGAGAGAGCGAGAGAGAGAGACGGACAGACAGAGAGAGAGACAGAGAGAGTCTGGTTCTGTTGCTTCCTTACGGGTCTGGACTCTGGTTCTGTTGCTATCTTACGGGTGTGAACTCTGGTTCTGTTGCTATCTTACGGGTCTGGACTCTGGTTCTGTTGCTATCTTACGGGTGTGAACTCTGGTTCTGTTGCTTCCTTACGGGTCTGGACTCTGGTTCTGTCGCTTCCTTACGGGTCTGGACTCTGGTTCTGTTGCTATATTACAGGTCTGAACTCTGGTTCTGTTGCTATATTACAGGTGTGGACTCTGGTTCTGTTGCTATCTTACGGGTCTGGACTCTGGTTCTGTCGCTTCCTTACGGGTCTGGACTCTGGTTCTGTCGCTATCTTACGGGTCTGAACTCTGGTTCTGTCGCTATATTACAGGTGTGGACTCTGGTTCTGTCGCTATCTTACGGGTCTGGACTCTGGTTCTGTCGCTATCTTACGGGTCTGGACTCTGGTTCTGTCGCTATCTTACGGGTCTGGACTCTGGTTCTGTTGCTATCTTACGGGTCTGGACTCTGGTTCTGTTGCTTCCTTATGGGTTGCTACCTTGCAGAAGATCTTCAGCTCAGATCCGCTCACAGCCGGAGGGCGGTAGAAGTTCTCAAACCAACACTCCCACTCTCTGTTGAAATGTCCGACAAAGTCGATCTCCTTCACACACATAACCCTCCTGCACAACAACAACACAGATAAACAATAAATAACACACAACAACAGCGCACAGAGACAATTAATCAAGTTGAAAGGTTTGTGAGGGTTCCCACCTGTTGGTGATGATGATGTTGGTCTTTCGATGACCCGGGTACACACAGTGACCTCTGAACACCTCACCGTCCAGCTGTTTGATCTCCGAGCGCTGGAAACACAAACGCAGGACGTTTAAACACACTCAGAGATTTGATTTGATTGATCTCTCTTTTGTTTTACTTCTGAAATAGTGTTTCTTCAGCTGCAGCTGATCATCAGCCGCTAATCTGATTCATTCAAACACTGATCTGTAATCAAAGCATACAGGTTGTGTTTGAGGCCTCACAGGGTTTCACCTGAGCTCCCATCACGGCTCACGGCCTGTGGTTACAGCAGTAAGCTACAATCCAATCAATCAATAAACATTTAACAGCGAGTGACATTTACACAAAGGCTCAATATTCCCAGTCAACATCAAGAGATGGACACTTTTAAATATATTTATTTTCTTATTAAATTAAACTCATCAACCTTCTGGCGCTGCGGTTTTATTCCCCACCAGACCTTTACCACAACCTCCTCCCCAAAGCGAGACTGAGCGTCGTGTAACCGCTGCTGAAGCATCAACACAGGGCGGGGTGACGAACGGACGCGTAAAGCGCCTTTCTAGTCTTTACATGTTCGCTCATTCGCACACTGAAGGCAGCCTCCAGGAGCAACATGGGCCCCTCCTCATGCAGACTGGAGGAGCCGGGGATGGAAGGGATGAAAATAAAAACATAAAGGTAAAGTGTGATTAAGGAGTGTAGTTACAGGAGAAACTCCACCTGTAGGGAGCACCACCCTGTTAACAAGGAAATAAACCAAATGAATTCATAACTCGGTTATTAAATCGCTCAGTGTCTTAAGGAGAATTCTTTTCCATAGAAGGACCTCGTCTTCTGCTTGAAAGAAAACACACAGACAACTTCTTACTGATTAAATGAGGACATTTATTTATTGGTAAATGTCTAACAACAGGATCAATCAAGGATTAATAAGGTGTAACGATACAGAAACAACAGTTGAAGAGCAGATGATTAAAACAAAAGCAAACGTAACGCTGGGGCAACTCAGTTCTCGAAAAAGGTATTCACATATCGCAGCGCCACTGTTGTTGGGTCTGTATGGTTTTACCGTGAAAGGTGGGGGACAACATGACCACCGAAATGTTCTGAGTGACAGTCTCCTCCTTTTGTTCCTTTGGATGTGCTTCGTCCGTTCACACCTCTTCCACGTTCCACGCCACCTTCTTCTGCGAGGGTTATATACACTTTCTGACAGACACTGTGAGTGTGCGCTGACTTTAGGTGAGGAACAAAAGAACCTTAAAGAAAGACTAGAAAAATAAAGCTGTAAGCTCAGGAGGGTCTGAGGGCCAGCTGAGGCTCAAGGAGGAGGAGGAGGAAGGTTTTCCTGCTGTGTAACGTTCGTCTGAAGCTTTTAAAGATGGCTACTCAGACGGGTGATTTAAATTTAAGAGTTTATTTAATTTTTATTTGAATCTAATCTTTCACTGCATCTCTATATTCAGACAATAATTATTTTCAAAATGTGAGTATAGCACAGAGGGTTAAAAAACAGCTGACTCACTGAATCACTCAACCACCTGATGGCTCCTGAACTAACAGTATTGATAGGGCCCTGTGATGAACTGGGGACCTGTCCAGGTGTACCCCGCCTCTCGCTCCAGCCCCCCCGCGACCCTGCACGGTGAAGCGGTTATAGGCGATGGCTGGATTATTAATAGGTGGCGTGAGGTTAACCCTGTAAGACCCGCTCACTTTTAGCTCTCCAAAAAATACATCTGCAAATGTTTTATTTTGAAAGACCACATGTACATAGCCAATGGGTCCTATTGTTTAGCCTCACAATGCCATTGGATACTAAATGTGTACACATGTCTGGGCACAAGGCCATGAACTCATACGACCTGCAAACTTTCCTGGAAGCACTTCTCCTCGTTTCATGGGACTGGATATTTCAACACTGAAGTGAGTAAAATCCCTGAAATATTCTTTTTGTGATTGTTAGAATGTCTAGTTCATTTATATACTATACTATATAATATTATTGTGGAATGCATGTGTCAAATTAGATTTTCAGCTGTTATGTCTTTGTTGTAATTTTACAACGCTGGGTGAGAATGGTAGTCAAAGTAGCACTTGAGACGTTGCACTTCTCAAATGTTCTCAAATAGGATAAATACTTAGAGAAATACAATGTATTTGATGTGTTTTATTGTCAGTTTAGACCAGATTTGTATAGTTCTTGAAGAATAAATAATTTCTGGTTGCAGTATTTTAGTACCAATATGTGAAATTGTTCCTGTATGTTAGCAATAAAATATATATTTTTTTATCTGAGCTTTATTTGTTTTTCCAAATATCTGCTTGTTTAGTAAGGCAGGGGAGTTGTTTGTGGAGTGGTTTGGAGGATGGTACAAATGTTCTGAAATGTGGGGGGTTGCGTGCATGGTGCATTGTTCAGGGCAGGTCTGAATGTTTGGGGGTTTGCATATCCCTTTCATAATGTTAAGTAGAGTGCACATTAGGCTGGCCACACAGTATTGTGTCACTTCAGTGGAATGTATCATAATTAGGATTCATCTGCATTGAAACTATGTAAACCTGAACACACTCTTGCAACTATTGTTTACCACAGTGTACATGATGCCATTTTTGCTTTTCGAATTCGAAAAAAAAGTTATTTGAGTGATGAAGAGCTTGTTGAACATATCAATGAGCTGGTCAAAGAGAATCAGACACCCGCTGATTGTCCAGCTTATGACGATGATGAGAAAAGCAACTTAACCGCCGACGCCCTGGGACAGGTATCGCTTCCTGAAAAAAGGATTTCATCACTCCTAATTCAGATTTCTCTGGTCCAGATGTCAGCAGTGGTGCTGATGCTGAACATGAGACTGTTCCAGGCGCAACTCGCATCCTCTCTCACCCTGGTGCGAATCCATTTCTGCTGTTTACCATATTTAATATTTCACTGATTATACGGTCTTTAATGTATCACATCGCATCTGATTCAAGGAGAGGGCGGCCATCTTCAGTCAGTGGGAGCCCTTTGACGTCCCTAACAGTGACGCCTCAGAGACCTGAAGAGACCATCCTCAGGTTTTGGGGATCCACCAAATGGGATCCCAGCTAAGAGGTCATGTGAACCACCCACAGATGTGCGCAGTGACATGGTAACATATCTCCAAGCAAAGACTAAAAATAAGACATTCTAAGAAGCTTTACGGGAAGTGTAATCTCCGTCTTTTGTGCTTTTGGGATTATCACTGTCAATGAGGTTCTTTGACAAAGTTTTAAATGTGTTTTGTATATAATATTTTATCTAGTTTTTTTTGTTTTTTTTTTAAAATAAATTCTGATTCCCTTGATGACCGTTGGGTGATTCCTAGTCGTGATATTTACAATCCACACTGCCATAGCTGTTCTATAGATTTGTGTGACAATGTGAGTGCAAATGCTGAAATTCTGCTCCCAGCAAGGCCCCAAACACTTACTAAAAGAAAAAAAATTCTAAAATCCTTCATTATCTGCATCAGAGGCCTCATACAGCAACATCTGACGAGTGAAATCATTTTTTTCTATAGTTGGGTCTTACAGGGTTAAACATCTCGTCTGCTTTACATTACACAGTATAAAAGCTACAATATGATTTACCATGACGGGGGGGGGGGGTATGTTTGCAGATTCATTCAGAACTCCCCCGTGTTCTCGCTCAGCTAACAACACACACACACACACACACATTTAAAGCTCAACACGAGCACGACACAGCCAGAGGTCAGAGGTCATGCTGATGCATAATATGAGTTCAGACTGGATTACACAGAAGCATTCAACATCACAGACTTAGATACGCTCCAGAACAAAGTCTGTTACAAAAGTATTGCTACGATCTACAGGAGAGGGCACATGAACCACAGCTTTCTAGGGAAACCAGTTCCACTACCTGGTAGATGGGTCGATAAACTCTACATGGTTATGAACAAAGATAAAAAATAAAGTACTTAAGTATTTCAGAAATAAAAAGCAGACATGTTTATTCTAGAAAAAAGTAATAAAATGTTTGAGGTTTGAGAAAAAGATATGGCATGCATAGAAACCTGAATTATCTCGGTATTTATTGGTTCATGTATAAAACATATTTATAGATGAATGACAATATTTACATGTGAGAAAGAATGACTGAATGAATGAATGAAAGACTGAATGTAGTTTATGGTCTATAAAAGCACTTGAATGAAACGTTGATCCGCTCAAACCCTGTTTATTCCTCATCAGGCTGCGTTGACACAAAACACAAGAAGAAGAAGAAGAAGAAGAAGAAGAAGAAAGCAGTTAGAGCACGACGCCGACCCTGAGCTGTACGTTTTCTGAGTGAACGTTCTCTCTCTGCTCAGCGTGCACGTCAGCGCCGTCTGGGCCGTGCACGTGTTGTCAGCTGACACGATCTGGGGTCTGGAAATCTAATTCAGCGTCATTCTGCTGATGTTTTCCACCTCACTGACTCCAATTTAGATAACACGGACAATGCAACTTATTTCAGAGCAAGCGCTGACGGACGCTGAGCGAGAGAGATCGCTTCCTCTCAGGAAGTGACATCACGTCGTCATAGAAACAGAGAGTCAAAGTCATCAAACCTGGAAGAGGTCGAAGCCCCGTGACTCCGTCAGGTCATACGGTCGGATGATCCCGTCCTCCCTGATCAGACGCACCGGCCGCAGTTTGGTCACTTCCTCTGTCGACTCCGCCGCTCTGACATCACAGCACACACACACACACACACACACAGTTTACAGCCCACCTCCACCTGAGTGACAGCAAAGATTCACCAGAAGATATCGATACATCACTGAGCTGAGGATCAATAACTGATCAGTCAGTATCTGTCACACTGAGCGAGTGACCACGGTGCTGTTAGGTGCATCTGTCCGGTGGGATATCTCACCTTTGGTGACCTCTACAGTGACAGCATGAAACAGTAACGTTCAATAGGTTATCATGAACTGATGCGTCACATGACAGATGAGGAGGAGGAGGATGATGATGAAGGTCACTGAGGCAGCTGGGAAATATTTCAGGGAGAGAAGCAGGCTGTCGAGGCGACGACAGATTTACTGAAGAATAAATGTTACCTGTAATATTCTAATGTCAAACACAGTTTTAATTAAACTATATACAGTACTTATACCTATTTAACAATATTTACATGTACTTCTGAGTATTTACTAGTAATTAGTTAGTACTTCAATGCAAATCACAAATATTTAGTACTACTTAAAAGTATTTTTTTATATTTACATAAGTATATAGAATTGATGTTTTCACAAATACTTTCTAATACTTCTAAATATTTACTACTACTACTATTTAGATGAACTTGTGCAAATGTAGTAGTATTGATTTGCATTTATACATATTAAGTAGTAGTGACTACTATTATTATGTACTTATTTAAAAAAATAAATCTTTACTATTCTACTATTTACATGTCCCTAAAAGTTTATAGTAGAATTTACATTTTAGTATATTTACCTAGAAATATTTGTTAAATATACTACAAATTTTGTAGCATTTACATTATTATTTGTATTTTGTGGTAATGACACATATTTAAAGTAGTGAACCATGTCATCATTCATCAATCTCCTTTTGTTTCCATGGAGATTCATGTAAACATCTCTGTGCATCTGCACAGAGCAGGGTGTTCTGCGTAACACCTCCCCCGCAGCTCAACAGCGATACTGCGATCCTGCGCTTCAAGCAAGCTGATTGGTTCATTTAAATCTTGTTGGGAGGCGGGTTCAGAAAACAGGTAATAAAAAAGAAACAGCCACATGAAGCCTTCGAGCGAACACCGTGCACATTCGCCTACATGCAGCCGGAGACGCTTCTGTCCACATGTCAGCAAACACACTGCTGTGAGTCAACGTGTTTCAAAGATGCAGTTTTCTCACATTCAACACATTCGTGTTCTCATCGTACTTCCTGTCTGTAGTCTGCCAGCTGTCGTACAACTCCATGCAGCTGCTGAACAGCACATCTTAAAAAGCTCAGCCTTGATCCAGGGCTTTTAGCCAACTACAGACCTGTAGCTAACCTCCAAACTACAGACCTGTAGCTAACCTCCAAACTACAGACCTGTAGCTAACCTTCAAACTACAGACCTGTAGCTAACCTTCAAACTACAGACCTGTAGCTAACCTTCAAACTACAGACCTGTAGCTAACCTCCAAACTACAGACCTGTAGCTAACCTTCAACTATAGACCTGTATCTAACCTCCAAACTACAGACCTGTACCTAACCTTCAACTATAGACCTGTATCTAACCTACAAACTACAGACCTGTAACTAACCTTCAGCTATAGACCTGTATCTCTCTAAGATCCTTGAGATAGCAGTTGCCAAACAGCTGTGTGACTTTCTACATAGCAATAGTTTATTTGAGGATTTTCATTCAGGATTTAAAGTTCTTCAAAGCACAGAGACAGCACTGGTGAAAATTACTAATGACCTCCTAATTGCATCATATACTATTACAAGATTGCACGCCAAAGTTAGTCACAGAGTTCCACAAGGATCTGTGCTGGGACCAATCCTGTTCACTTTAAATATGCTTCCTTTAGGCAATATTATCAGGAAACACTCCATAAACCTTCATTGTTATACAGATGATACTCAATTATATCTATCGGTCAAGCCAGATGAAACTAATCAGTCAGCTAAACTCCAAAAGTGCCTTCAGGATGTAAAAACTCAATGCCTGTAGTAGTAACACGACTTCTTCCCTCCCCCGTAGTCTTGAGCTTTCCTGTCTCGTTCATGAATATAAGATTAATGAACTTTAAACTGTCAGAAAGATTTGATGATTTCAGATGATGCATGTTAGTAAACTGTAAACTTTGTGTGAAAGTTATATTTAATTCAAGTGAATAAAGAACATATGAGTTGTTTTGACCACAGTGAAGTCTATGAAGCTGCTCACCCTACCCAACATCATTTAAACCAGCAGTCAGAATTACTCAGGTGTTTTTCTTGTTCAGCATTAGTCCATTCCTTTTTCTTATAAACTCAGTGAAGCTTCTGGATTATCTGGGCTCCTAGACTGAAAAGCTATCAGGGACCGGACAGCAGAACACTTTTACAGCTCAGTGCTGATGAGACAGATGAGGTTCTGGTTGTTACAAAGTATTGGGACACCCCCTCTGCTGCCTGCTCCACTCTGCAAAGCCCTGGTGGTAATATCTGATCACCCCTTGTGGTTTGACTCCATGTTAGGCAGCTAGCCAGTTCACGGCGGTCGCTTTATCTTCTTTCATGTCTTTCTTGGAGGTTCATGTTTTTGTAAAGCACTGCGTGACTATACAGATAACATTGACAGGAATGAAGGTACGTCTGTTGGGTTGTATGGTTGTAAAATGTTTGGGAACCACTGAACTTGGAGCTGATTCGTTATGACATTATTGAGGAAGTGGCATTTGTTTGAATCCTGAGGTCATGTTTGGGATTTATTGGTAATGTTGTAAACGGATCAACCCGCTGTCACCTGACCTCTCAACTCACCATGCTGCAGCCAGCGGGGTGGGGGGTGGGGGGGTTTAACATAGGGCGGGGCTGCTGGCAGTGTTAGAGTGACGGACGATGTGAGCATGAGTCAGTCAGATGAAGTGTTTATTTCTGACATGATGCAGCGACTTACCGTCCGTCTGCTGCAGGACGACAACAACATGCAAAAACATACAACAGCTGCACGTGGAAGCTCATCTCCTTCATCTGATCTGGATTAAAATTTACGTTTTTAAGGCCAAAATAAGCGATTTTATTCAAACAGATACTGAGAAGAACTCTGTTTCTGTGATTCACTAACAGACTTTACATGAGCGGTGATGAAGGAGCTCAGCTTTAACATGTTTAATGTGAAATACTCACACACCAAAACCACAAGAAACGAAAGAACAAAACTCCGGGGAAACGACCACACGAGACAGAAACAAAAGCAGAAAATGTGAAAATTAGTGAGCGCACAAGAAGAAGAAAAGAGGAAACAGCTGACACGTTATGAAGCACACGGACAAAACAGGAAGTTCTTCCCTGGGAAAGTACTGGAAACAAACGACGAATAAAGAAACTCTCAGAATCTCAGAAAAGAGCGATGGAGGCAGCGTACCTCTGGATGCCCTGGAAGGTGCTGCTGGCCATGTCCACGATGCCGCCTGTCGGCCGGGCCACCACGCCTACCAGACCTTTCCCGATGCCCTTAAAGAAACCTGCTGCGCCCTCCTTCTTCGCCCCTGCAAACACATTTCATATCAACATCAGGTACAATGGACTCTCGGATAATCTTCTGCTGAGGTTCTACTGCAATCTGATTGGTGAGTGTTTTAGTTTTTTTAGTTAGCGTTTTTCTTTTAATAATAATGACAGTGTAACTAAACGTTCCACACAAGCCTCTGTACTGTTCATCCAGTCACCATTGATAACCTTTCCTTTATAGAAACCTGACATATCTACAGCTCTGATCTTTATTATCCAGACCCCTGAGATCCAGATCGCCGCTAACACGCTGTACAGTTTACTTTCTCTATCAAGTCTTCCCATCATAGTTTACACATTTCTCTGACTTCATTACAGAAAGCAGAGATGACATGAGGGAGGCAGAGATGCAGCCACAAAGGTCCAAGGTGCTGTACAGTTCATGCTCCAGTCTCCCCTTAATCATTAGTACTACTGTAATCTAGTCTGTGTTTGTCTCATTGTCCGGTCTGTAAATACACTTTCAATCAGTTCTACAATAAAACCGAAGGAGGATACTCACCCTCCACAGGTTTGGTGACGATGCCTGTTACTCCACCCATGACTCCCTGCGGAGACACAAACTTGTTACCGACCTTCATCAGCTGACCTTCATCAGCTGACTTTCATCAGCTGGAGTGTCTGTACCTTCAGCAGTCCAACTCCTCCTTTAGCCAGACTCTCTCCGAAGTCTCTAGGCGGTCGGTTCATCTCCTCTCGTCGTTTCTGTTGGTACTCCTTATCCATGGTGATGGCTGCCAGACCTTTACCCACCGACCCCGTGATCCTGGAAACCACCCCTGCAGCGCCACCTGCAGGAGGACACAGTCAGCTGTTCACCACAGGGCTCATCACATTTATCATCAGACTCCAGGAAGGGCTGTCGGACTCGTCAGAATCAGAGCAACCAGACATATCGCCACACCATCCTTATTTACCCACAATGCAACTCTCCCGGGTAGAAGCGGCTAATGTAGCCTGGAGCTTGTGAAGGCTTTATACTACTCTAGAACATTTGCAGAACACCTGGAGACACCTGCTGAAGTCCACACTACTCTAAGAAGTGATTTACAATCCAGACAGTCCAAATATTTCATTCATCCAAACATTAAAAGAAGTCTTCTGTCTGAATGTGTGCCGACAGACGTCTCTCCTGTTGGATAAAGGTTTGGTTTCTCAGTTTCTTACCGACAGTGTGACCCAGCAGGCTACGGACTCCGATCACAAAACCTTCAGCGAACTCCTCTGGACCCTGGACCGCCCCCTGATGAACACACACAGCAGTCAGCTTTATGAAAGCAGGGCTGATTTCCCACTACAGGTCCACTTGGCAGTGGCGGGTCTACACCAGTTTTATCGAGGGGGCCAGGCGGGGCTAGTTGTTTTGTCAGAGGGGCCCATTCAATCCAGGACAAAAGAGACAAAGGCAAAGTTCAAGCTTTCAAAATCTCTTGTTAATTTAATGTTTTAGTATGTTTCAGTAACTTACAGTTTTTTGTTTCAGTAACAGGACCTTTTCAGTAAATTACTTCCTGTTAACTTTAGCTCAAGTTAGAGTACATTCTTTGATGCAACACTTCTTTGTAAGGCTTAATGAACAGTAGAAGCTCTAGTGTACTAGACATTCTCGGGATCCCAGTTTGTATTTTGTATCCCACTATAACTTTTCCTGATGTGAAGTGCACACAAAACAAACTACTTGATAGTAGGCCATCATCTGTGCATTATGGAGGGTGATACATATTTTTGCATATCAAGCCTGGTAGGACCAGTAGGCTACTGCTATCGCTTTTTGTGTATGAGAAGTTCTGTTTAAATGCATTATTAATTTGTTATGATAATAATTTACTCTTTAAGGAGGGGGACAGCAATATCCAAAGGCTGCCCATGCAATGGAAACGTGGATTACAAGGACAAAATCTACAATGCTGCATTCAGTTTAATGCACATTTCGAGTCCAGTAGATGCAACATTGAGGCAAGCGACGTGTTAAACTGATTCCAGTGATCTAGATTTTACAGTATCGATGGCGTAGATATTAGTAGGAGCAGCTTACTTAAAAAAGGTGACAGTCTGTCAGGATCCAGCTTCCAAACAGTAAAACTGACGACTGAGTGATCGACTGCGTGGTCAGTTTGAACATCGCCAGACTATCACAAAATAACAGTTTGCTTTACGAGGGAAACTGAAACTGCTCGTTTTGTTTAGACATTCTCAGTTCAGTGCAGTGAATAATACGAAGTTCAATTTCGCGTAACGTTAACGTTAAAAGCGTTCTTATAATCCGTGTGCTAGCTCGCTTTGCAAAAACCTTGTTGATAAAACAAAATTAAAACGACAGATGAAACAATCCACTTGTTATATTTTCAGCCGTCAGATCTGATAGGCTGTTACTTATGACGTGTAACCAATCAGATAGTGTTGTGGGCGGGACCCAGAGCGAGACTACAGACAGAGAGGTGGCTACATCAGAACCAGAGTAGCACATTTTAAGATGATGCGTGAGTTCTGTGATCAGTTGCAGTCGAGTCTTTTCGGCCTTTCTCTGCATCACCGTTTACTCATTACTTTAAAAAGGGGGCGTCCGTACGGATCGTGGATCACCTACAATCCGTTACACCACCAGTCAAATTCGCAGGTTACAGTTCACCAAAGTTAAACTCACAGCAGAACTTTCCCATAGATTCACTTTACCTCCTTGGGCAGACGGTCTGATGGCAGATGCATCAGAATGAGCCGACGTCATCGTTTTAAAGCCGGCGTTTCTTGTGCAGGTCTGGGCTTAAGAACTCGTTTCCATGCTGTGTTGAAAATGTTTTCTAAGTCTGTGTGTGTGTTACCTGGAAAGGTTCGTAGAAGAAGGCCTCCACTCCCTCAGACAGACCTCGGATCAGTCCAAACGGGTTTCCCAGGACGTCCAGACCCAGAACCAGAACATACATCTGCTTCAGGAACTGCAGCCAGAAACAACATCATGTTCTTCCATCAGAGGTTCACAAACTTTAATCAGGTCAACTGTTCATTCAGTGATGGGCCATCGCTTTTAGAAGCAGGAAGAGGAAGTGTGTTTCTTGATGACGGATTTTACATCTTAACAATCATCTCAGAGGAAGCTCTGAAAGCTTAAAATAACTTGAAATAATAATATGTTTTGGGAAATGGTGTGTAAAGTAACTGCATGCAGAGGAACTGAGAGAGGCAGCGCCTGCAACACCGGACTGATATGTAAAAATATTTATGGTACTCAGACTACAAGAAGCACAACTGGAAAAGAACGGGAAAAACATTTCACAAGACTCAAAAAGGCAACAGCAGGACGGAGCAGTGAATAAATCCACATCACCGTGTGTTTTCCAAACCCAGAAACTGAGACCACTCAAACATCAGAAGAGTAATGTAGTTTACACAGTCCACCACTGAACCATTAAAGACCAGGACCCGACTCATGAGGGAGGAAGCAGTGAGGAAGACTTTGGGTGAACGGGTTCAGGGTTACGATGACAAACAGAGGCTGCAGTGTTACCTGCTCACTGTAGTGCCGGACCACCGCCCACATCAGCTTCTCTCTGCTGTAAAACTGGTACTTCACCTCGAAGAAGGCCAGTCTGAGGACACCAAACACAAAACGCAGATTCAACTCCACATCACACAAGAGGGGACAACTTTTATTTTGACGGGGCCAACCATTTGATAAAATGAAATGTTTCTGTTATCTGAGCATGGATGCGTCTAATGTTGCATTCAACTGACAGAGGAGCATCACGGCCCAGAATGCATCTCTCTAAAACAAAAACACTGAACAGCAGGAAGTGTCTCACTTGAAAATGAGGTCATCAACGTCGGTCAGCGTGGCACCGATACTTTTTAACAGCAGGTTAAGAGACTCAACGGACACTGTCCCCTGAGACGAGTCCCCACCGCTGGAGCCCAGAGACAGACTGAGATGAAGCTGAAACATAAAATATAAAAACATAGGATTAAGGACAGGTTGGACGGAGAGAATGAAGGACAGGTTGGACGGAGAGAATGAAGGACAGGTTGGACGGAGAGAATGAAGGACAGGTTGGATGAAGTACAAGTTGGATAAAGGACAGGTTGGACACAGAGGATGAAGGACAGGTTGGACGCAGAGGATGAAGGACAGGTTGGATGCAGAGGATGAAGGACAGGTTGGATGAAGTACAAGTTGGACGCAGAGGATGAAGGACAGGTTGGATGCAGAGGATGAAGGACAGGTTGGATGAAGTACAAGTTGGATAAAGGACAGGTTGGACGCAGAGGATGAAGGACAGGTTGGATGAAGGACAGGTTGGACGCAGAGGATGAAGGACAGGTTGGATGAAGGACAGGTTGGACGCAGAGGATGAAGGACAGGTTGGATGAAGGACAGGTTAGATGAAAGACAGGTTAGATGAAGGACAGGTTGGACGCAGAGGATGAAGGACAGGTTGGACGCAGTGGATGAAGGACAGGTTGGATGAAGTACAAGTTGGACGCAGAGGATGAAGGACAGGTTGGACGCAGAGGATGAAGGACAGGTTGGATGAAGTACAAGTTGGACGCAGAGGATGAAGGACAGGTTTGGACGCAGAGGAAGAAGGACAGGTTGGATGAAGGACAGGTTGGACGCAGAGGATGAAGGACAGGTTGGACGAAGGACAGGTTGGACGCAGAGGATGAAGGACAGGTTGGATGAAGGACAGGTTGGACGCAGAGGATGAAGGACAGGTTGGATGAAGGACAGATTGGATGAAGGATGAAGGACAGGTTGGATGAAGGACAGGTTGGATGAAGGACAGGTTGGACGCAGAGGATGAAGGACAGGTTGGATAAAGGACAGGTTGGATAAAGGACAGGTTGGATAAAGGACAGGTTAGATGCAGAGGATGAAGGACAGGTTAGATGAAGTACAAGTTGGATAAAGGACAGGTTGGACACAGAGGATGAAGGACAGGTTGGACGCAGAGGATGAAGGACAGGTTGGATGAAGGACAGGTTGGACGCAGAGGATGAAGGACAGGTTGGACGCAGTGGATGAAGGACAGGTTAGATGAAGTACAAGTTGGACGCAGAGGATGAAGGACAGGTTGGACGCAGAGGATAAAGGACAGGTTGGATGAAGTACAAGTTGGACGCAGAGGATGAAGGACAGGTTGGACGCAGAGGATGAAGGACAGGTTGGATGAAGGACAGGTTGGACGCAGAGGATGAAGGACAGGTTGGACGAAGGACAGGTTGGACGCAGAGGATGAAGGACAGGTTGGACGCAGAGGATGAAGGACAGGTTGGACGCAGAGGATGAAGGACAGGTTGGATGAAGGACAGGTTGGACGCAGAGGATGAAGGACAGGTTGGATGAAGGACAGGTTGGACGCAGAGGATGAAGGACAGGTTGGATGAAGGACAGGTTGGACGCAGAGGATGAAGGACAGGTTGGATGAAGGACAGATTGGATGCAGAGGATGAAGGACAGGTTGGATGAAGGACAGGTTGGATGAAGGATGAAGGACAGGTCGGATGAAGGACAGGTTGGACGCAGAGGATGAAGGACAGGTTGGATGAAGGACAGGTTGGACGCAGAGGATGAAGGACAAGTTGGATGAAGGACAGGTTGGACGCAGAGGATGAAGGACAGGTTGGATGAAGGACAGGTTGGACGCAGAGGATGAAGGACAGGTTGGATGAAGGACAGATTGGATGAAGGATGAAGGACAGGTTGGATGAAGGACAGGTTGGACGAAGGACAGGTTGGACGCAGAGGATGAAGGACAGGTTGGACGAAGGACAGGTTGGACGCAGAGGATGAAGGACAGGTTGGACGCAGAGGATGAAGGACAAGTTGGATGAAGGACAGGTTGGACGCAGAGGATGAAGGACAGGTTGGATGAAGGACAGGTTGGATGATGGACAGGTTGGATGATGGACAGGTTGGATGCAGAGGATGAAGGACAGGTTGGATGAAGGACAGGTTGGATGAGGACAGGTTGGATGAGGACAGGTTGGATGCAGAGGATGAAGGACAGGTTAGATGAAGGACAGGTTGGATGAAGGACAGGTTGGATGCAGAGGATGAAGGACAGGTTGGATGAAGGACAGGTTGGATGCAGAGGATGAAGGACAAGTTGGATGCAGAGGATGAAGGACAGGTTGGATGAAGGACAGGTTGGATGCAGAGGATGAAGGACAGGTTGGATGCAGAGGATGAAGGACAGGTTGGATGAAGGACAGGTTGGATGCAGAGGATGAAGGACAGGTTGGATGAAGGACAGGTTGGATGCAGAGGATGAAGGACAGGTTGGATGATGGACAGGTTGGATGCAGAGGATGAAGGACAGGTTGGATGAAGGACAGACTGGACGCAGAGTCAAAAGTTTTAAGAAGGTGAGGAAGGAGACATGTTCTCACCTTAATGGGGGAGATGTGGAAATGTTCGAAGAAGCTGATTCCTGAAGTGTCGGTGAGCGACACCTCCGTCAGCTCGGACTGCAGCAGCTGCAGATCTCTCTCTAACAGGCGAGACTGAAACAAAAAGACGTGTTAGCCCTCTGTGTGCAGGTCACCTGTCAGAGATTGAACCATCAACCTGCTGCTTTGCTCTACCTTCTGTCTGTCGGCCTGGGGGTCAGCGGCAGGTGTGAAAACAGCCAAGATGGCTTCCAGGAAACCCTGATCGATTTTCACCGCCATCTCCTGAACCAGAGCCATGAAGTATCTGAAGTACAAACAAACAAGCATTCATCACAGTTCCAGACTGAAATATTGTGACACTCGTGCAAAGAAAACAGATCCTGGTGCAGTTGAACCAGCTGTCCATCAGGACACACTTGACAGCCGGTGTGGATCTGAGAGACCATATTTACACAGAGTCACTGAAACCTGGGAAGAACCTGAAAGTTATACGATAGAACCATCCCGAAACAGACTGAATCTGCACCTGATCTCCACCTGGTGGTGGACTGGATCAGGACACGTAAACCCAAACATGTGATGCGGCTGAATCTGTCTGAGGATCCCCCCATACCGTGGAATTGGGTCTGAGTGAGTCATGTTGAGGCGGCTGTTTTGAGTTGTGGTCAGAACATCGTCCGGTGCCTGACATGGTGCCGACACCAGTGATGTGGATGCCATCAAACTGAGTCCTTTCAGGTCCAGTCGGCCAAAGAGACTTCTGAAGGCAGCTTCTGTGGTCGCTGAAGGAAAAGCTTGAGCAGGCTGTGGAGAAAGTCCAGACTGTTTTGAGCAGGGAGGGGAACTGCTGACCTGAACTCACTTGTCCTCCCCTAGAGGAGGCAGGCACGGGTGGGAGGACTGGGTGAGATTCACCCTGAGATGGTTTAGAGCCTGGCCACTGTCTTGTTGATGCCTCTTCAGGACTGGCAGGTGTAAAGATCGAGGGCATCCTATGCTGTACCCTAAGCTCTTTCAGGAACATTTATGATTTTGGGTTCTATAAATATGATTAAATAACAAGACCGGCAGAACTGGATGGTGGTTTACATGTTTAATAAAGGGGGACCAGAGGGCGAGCTCCAACCATCAGGATATCATTCTGTTCTGCCTCCCTGGGACAGCTTCCGTTGAACCTCTCAGGAGAACTGACTTGGATTCTGTCCTGGTCCTGGATCAGCAGACCAGCTGTTTACCCTGGCAGGGATCCTAGAGGGGCCACGGGAGTTTGTCAATCCAGTCTACATGTGTTCTGTGGACTTGGAGAAGACTTAAGGAAACGTCCCCCGGGGTGTTTTGTGGGGGGATGTCAGACCCATTCTCAGTGATGGACTCCACATGGTTCTGTCACAGAACCTGATGAAAAGACTGAACTCCTGAACTGAAGGTTAATTCGAGGTTTGGAGAGTGCCGGTGTGGTGACCTCTGTTTTATATCCCTGCTCTTTGCAGATGATGTGGTTCTGTTGATTTAATCAGACTCTGACCTCCAGTGAGACCTGGAACAGTGTGAAGCAGCAGGATGAGAGTCAGAACCCCCGGTCTGAGGTACAATCAACTCTAAACAGCTGAAGGTTCCCTTCAGGTTGAAGTGAGCCACAGCCCCAAGTGAAGGAGCCCAACTACGTGGTACATGTTAAAGCACTGTCTTGATTATAACCTGCCCCGGGACTATGGATTAGCCAACATTTACATTGATGGTGTTGTACTGGACTGTGGTGGTGCAGAGGTAGCTGAGCCCGAAGATGGACTTCTGGTCGTGACTGAAACAATGAGATCGATAGATACACGCAGCTGAAATGAGTTTCCTTGGTGGGTTGTCCGGGCTCAGAAGTCAGCTGATTTGGTTCAGCATCTGATCTTGAATGCTTTCTGAACTCCATGTGGAGGTTTTTCAGTCCACCTGGGAGGAGACCCTGGGGCAAACCAGAACACACGGCATTGATTCCATATCCCATCAGACCTTGGATCACCTCACGATCCTCCAGGAGGAGCTGGAGGAGGTGGCTGTGCAGAAGGACGTATGGACTAACTGATTTAAACCGGACCTTTAACTGGTCCACCTGCACCAGTTAACGGATCCACCAGCACTAAACCGCTCCTTTAACTGGTCCACCTGCACTAATTAACGGATCCACCAGCACTAAACCGCTCCTTTAACTGGTCCACCTGCACTAATTAACAGATCCACCTGCACTAAACCGGACCTTTAACTGGTTCACCTGCTCTAATTAAAGGATCCACCTGCACCAGTTAACGGATCCAACAGCACTAAACCGCTCCTTTAACTGGTCCACCTGCACTAATTAACAGATCCACCTGCACTAAACCGGACCTTTAACTGGTTCACCTGCTCTAATTAAAGGATCCACCTGCACCAGTTAACGGATCCAACAGCACTCAACCGCTCCTTTAACTGGTCCACCTGCTCTAATTAACGGATCCACCAGCACCAGTTAACGGATCCAACAGCACTCAACCGCTCCTTTAACTGGTTCACCTGCTCTAATTAAAGGATCCACCTGCACCAGTTAACGGATCCAACAGCACTCAACCGCTCCTTTAACTGGTCCACCTGCTCTAATTAACGGATCCACCAGCACCAGTTAACGGATCCAACAGCACTCAACCGCTCCTTTAACTGGTTCACCTGCTCTAATTAAAGGATCCACCTGCACCAGTTAACGGATCCAACAGCACTCAACCGCTCCTTTAACTGGTCCACCTGCTCTAATTAACGGATCCACCAGCACCAGTTAACGGATCCAACAGCACTCAACCGCTCCTTTAACTGGTTCACCTGCTCTAATTAAAGGATCCACCTGCACCAGTTAACGGATCCAACAGCACTCAACCGCTCCTTTAACTGGTCCACCTGCTCTAATTAACGGATCCACCAGCACCAGTTAACGGATCCAACAGCACTCAACCGCTCCTTTAACTGGTTCACCTGCTCTAATTAAAGGATCCACCTGCACCAGTTAACGGATCCAACAGCACTCAACCGCTCCTTTAACTGGTCCACCTGCTCTAATTAACGGATCCACCAGCACCAGTTAACGGATCCAACAGCACTCAACCGCTCCTTTAACTGGTTCACCTGCTCTAATTAAAGGATCCACCTGCACCAGTTAACGGATCCAACAGCACTCAACCGCTCCTTTAACTGGTCCACCTGCTCTAATTAACGGATCCACGTGAACTAAGCCTGTCTTTTAACAGGTCTACCTGCACCGGTTTAGCCTCTGGTTGTTACTCACTTGAACTGCATGACGCTGCTGTACTGGTTGAACCTGGTGATGATGGACACGTCGATGAACGGCTTCGGCTCTGTGGAGGCAGAGCTCAGAGTTAACAGAGAAAAGACGACAGATTAACGCGTCACCTTAAAGAAGTAGAAGCAAGTAAATAAGGTGAACCACCTGAGTCCAGAGCGATGGACTTCGGAGGAGGAACAGGGTGGAAGACGATGGGGAAAATGGCACCTGGCAGCTGGTTATCCACCTGCATACAGAAACCACGTCAGGCAGGTGTGCAGGTGTGCATGTGTGCACGTGTAAGTGTAGGTGCGTGTGTGTTTACCTGCAGCCAGTGCAGCTGGGCCCTCAGACTACGCTGATGCAGTGACTGTTTGTACTCCACCTGGATCCCAGACAGGAAGTTCCTCCTCACCTGGCAGGAAAACGGCTGACGCATCATCATGGTCACACCACTGAGGTTCACCTGACGACCAGTGACATCACACACTCTGACTCAGCTCATTGGACAAACGACTGAAATCTGGTAGTTACTAAAAAAATACACTCAAAATGTGCGTGTGTGTGTGTGTGTG
>NC_060169.1:2414267-2421906 GCF_021292245.1 Micropterus dolomieu | reverse complement strand
GGGGGGGGGGGGGGGGGGGGTCAGGGTTCAGTCGGCGGGAGGTCTGGATGTCAGGGTTCAGTCGGCGGGAGGTCTGGATGTCAGGGTTCAGTCGGCGGGAGGTCTGGATGTCAGGGTTCAGTCGGCGGGAGGTCTGGATGTCAGGGTTCAGTCGGCGGGAGGTCTGGATGTCAGGGTTCAGTCGGCGGGAGGTCTGGATGTCAGGGTTCAGTCGGCGGGAGGTCTGGATGTCAGGGTTCAGTCGGTGGGGTCTGGATGTCAGGGTTCAGTCGGCGGGAGGTCTGGATGTCAGGGTTCAGTCGGTGGGGTCTGGATGTCAGGCCTCAGTCGGCGGGGTCTGGATGTCAAGGTTCAGTCTGTGGGTTTGTGTGTTAGCCTCTGACCTCCAGGTTGGTCTGCAGTTTGACCCAGCCCCCATCGGTCTTCCCGCTCAGCTGACGCTGGTATGTTTCCTCCAGCAGGATGATGTTTTTCTGATTGAACGGCTTCCAGCGATTCTTTGGCTTCATCTCCCAAACCACACCTGAGCTATAACACACAGACACACCTGAGCTGAAACACACTATAACACTCCCCACCTGTGTGTAGTCAAACCTCACGGCCCTTCACCTGTGTTTACCTGGTGATGCCGATGTAAGCGATCTCCTGCCGGCTGCTGTTGTTGATCAGGGACAGTCCCAGGTTCTGCAGCGACACCTTTACTTCTTGCTGGAATTGTTCCAGCTCCTCGGCCTGCCGAGCTTTTGTCACCACGGCGACGTCCTCGGTGAACAGCAGTACCCGCTGGCGTCCGTCCAGAAAGGAAACCCAGTGGATCTGACTCAAGTTGTCGTAGGAGAACTGACCCACCTCGTCCTGAACCAAAGACCAGACACAGACTGTCAGAGTGTGATTCTGGGCTTGATTTATTGGCTTCATGAGGACCCAGCACCAAGAGCCCTGTCACAGTTTCTAAACCATCTAAACCAGGGTTCAGCAAATAAGTCTGACATCGGGCCACATTTTTTCCAGGCCGTTACATGTTGGGCCAGAACGTTATTTCAGCCAAATTATTTTTCACACCCTTATGTGCACGTTTAGCTCAGTGGGCGGATGATGGACAGGTTGGACGTTGAAGGAGTGATCAATTGATTAGCCTACAAGGACACTTTTTCACAAGCTTGCAATAAAGCTTGTGCTGCAGTGCGTCCTGGCGTTTGATCCGCATTCATAACCCTGGGGACACTAATTTTCATTTCCCTGAGGAAGTTCAGGGGAATCCAATCACACGTTTACGGACGGCTTTTTCAGAGGTGTGTCAAGCTGGCTAGAGACTCTTTCGAATGTCCTTCAGAACTTGTCAAAGTAAAAGCTCTCAATAAACTCTGCTAAAAAACTTTCTCTTGCTGTTATTTTTTACGCATAATAACTTAAGAGGAAGAGTAACTGTTGCTGTCATGATCTGTTTCAGCACCAGCCGCTTTCAATTTATTTATTTCTTTTTCTGCTATGAAAACAATCTGGCTGCGGGCCAGATATTATTGCTGGTGGGCCAGTTTGGGCCCGCGGGCCGCCTATTGCCAACCACTGATCTAAAACATTTACTCGAGTCCTCCCTGATGTACCTTGTGGCTCTGGCAGGTCCGTCTGACCGGGCTCCCACTCACACAGATTTCCGCAGGCTCATGAACCGCAGATCAAACTGTCAAACTCTGCAGTGCTGATCCAACATGGATCAAGGTTGTGCATATTTCAGTGCTGTTCAGCTGTAATGTGAGAACCGTTATTTTCCTGCTCGCTCAGTGTTACGTCACACGTTGCGTTCTTGCATTGGATAGGCCTACATTTTGGTCTGCGCCCGTTGAGAACACCTTTTTCCACAGTCAGCAGACACAGAGCAACATGATCTTCCCTTCCACAGAGTCACTAATTACTTGAGGGGTTCCTCAGGGTACTGCTCTTGGTTCTTTACGTTTTTGATAGGTTAAAGCTGCCTTAATGCATTTCTTTTGCCACTTGAGGCAGCAGAACAACCTGAACCTTTCTCCGTGGAATAGAACAAGTTCTCAGTTTTTCTGACCAATAGAAGCACAGTGCCACACAGAACCCCCCCAGAACATCTGTACCACAATGACCAAGCAAAACTGAGAAGTGCAAATAAAAAAACAGGCAATAGTGTCAGACCTTCAGCAGGTCCAGCTCTCCAGAATGTCCCCCGGAGCTCCAGCTGAGCGTTCGGGCGCTGGCTGGGTCGTCCCACGCAAAGCGTCGGGCTTCGTTGGGTTGTAGCTGGTGATCCATCGCTGAGCCGCTTAGAAAGGAAAAGAGAAAGGGTGGTTACCTTTCCATCAAATCGCCCAAAAATCCTAAGCAAATGAATCAACACTTGTTTCTTAATATCTTAAAGAGTGTGTGACCTGATGACATCATTAATGACATCAGCAGCAACACATCAGGACGTTTGTAGCTGCTTCCTCCTCAGATCACTGAGTACTCTGTGTGGGTGTTACGGCTGTTTATGTTCCTCTGTGCAGTTTGTCCTCTAGCTTGTAATATTAAAATGTGAATTTGACAGCAGCAAGCTTGCTGACAAGCTCCCTGCTGGGCCTACACCCACGGGACCCGGCCTACACCCACGGGACCCGGCCTACACCCACGGGACCCGGCCTACACCCACGGGACCTGGCCTACACCCACGGGACCTGGCCTACACCCACGGGACCCGGCCTACACCCACGGGACCCGGCCTACACCCACGGGACCTGGCCTACACCCGTGGGCCCCGAGCTGTGAAACTCAAGGGATGAGAAACGTGTGTGTGTTTTGACCTCTGACCTTTGCCGGTAGCTGATGGTGACCCAGGGCGTGTGGTTGACCAGGAGGGCCGGAGCTGCTCCGTCATAGTAATCGCTGAAGCTGATGATGGTGGAGAGATCGGAGATGTTGACGTCCACGATGATCCCACCGCACTGAAAACACACACACACACACACACACACACACACACACACACACCTGAAACGTACTCAACTCTCAGAGTAAAATCAGCTCATGTGATTGGTCCAGCAGAGACACTCACCATGTCGAGGCTCAGCACGGTGCCGTTGTCCTGTCGGTTAAAGAAAAAGTACTTGGAGGTGGATTCAGATCCGACCACACGGACACACAACTTCCCCGAAGTGTTCTCCGGCCACAGAGGGAGGCACTGCAACACAACAAGTATGAACAACACTCTCAGGCTGCTACTGTACTTGGTGCTGACGTGCTCCCACAAATAAACCAGAATCTTAGAGCAACAATGGTCAAAACCTGGTCCTCACTACGTGTCTTTATCAGTTACCTCGACACATGATGCCCTACCTGGTGATCAGAGTAACAGAAACACACACATAAGAGAAAAGACGTCTCCATCGAGAGCCGTGACATCGAGGTCGGATCAGATTTAGATCTAACCTCTAAAGATTCAAGTGGATCCAGAATCTGAAAGACGACTGATTCAAAAACAAGTTCTACAGAGATCAACTTCACTAACAACACAGTCTGAAGCTGTCTGACTGGACGTGCTCACTGCAGTGCTCTCTGGGAGTTGTAGTTGTCTGATGCTGACTGTCTGTGAACAGGATCCATATTCACCTCTGTGGTGGCGATGTAGTGCCACCTGGTGGAGGTCTGGCTGGTGACTTCTCCCACCTCCAACTCATAGGACGTCTTGTTGACCAGAGTGTAGAATGGACTCATGGTGACGATCCTGGTCAGGTTAAAACTGCTCATCTGGATACTGACGCCCACCTGGACACATACAAACAGTCTAACTAGTGCTGCAAGAAATATTTCTTTTATCAATCTGTCGATTATGTCCTCCAGTCATCTGTTACATGTTTGGTCTATGAGATCCATCACGAAACCCAGCTTGATTTATATCCAGTACTGCAAAGACAGAAGATCACAGAGGGCTAAAAATCCATGACTCTTCTCACAGCCGTCGCCTTAGCTTCCTGCTGGTGATGAACTGGTTAATGGTTTCAGCTTCTCCTGGCCTCTTCTAATCTGATGTGATCAGTTCTGGAGTGTTTTTTTTTTTTTTTAATAGTATCACACACTCTTCATCAGCAGCTCACTTTTCATGGAACTGTAGGCGTTCACCACCAACAGTCTGCGGATGAAGACTGTGTGATCCGGGTCGAAAGCTGAACGAACAGGCGAGTAAATGGACCTCAGCTAATGTGATCTGACTAATCTGATTTAATCTGATGGACAGCACAACAACACAAACCTCTGCACTGCACAGAGACACCGAGTAAGGTTTTAGTTACCAGGAAGTCCATGTTGTTAGCCGGACAGCGAACGCAGCCGTAACTTCCCACGGTGTCCAGAGAGAAACCTTCAGACCAGGAGCTGGTGGACACACACAGCTGGAGCTGCAACGAACCACACACACACGTCAGAACAACACACCGACTACTGCTGTCAAAATAACCCCGCAGTGAACAGGATGCTGACGCTAACCTCGTTGCATGGTGATGGGTTTGTTTTTACTCTTTAGGTACAGGTAGAGGCACAAAATCTGGGTCAAACCACAGACGGTATTAAACATGGACGTAGTGAGAAGTGTGTTTTACAGCAGGCATTTAAAAGGGGAATCTATGGGGATCCGCTCGCCAGCCTCAAGTGGCCATTCAAGGAACTGCAGGTAGGATGTGACCTGGGTTTGTCTGGTCATTCAAATCTAACGCGTTTCTTCTCTAGAGAGCAGGAAATGGATGGAGATCTAGCTGATGGTTGCAGGGGTGACTATTATCGGTTAGGCATTGCCTCAGCCACAGATATTTGCCTCTGTAGAATCGATGTGGGAACTCTGAATCTGTCCAAGTGTCTTTCTCACCTTGTTCTTGCTGAAGAGGTTCTTTTTCCTGAAAGAGAACAGGAGGATGTCTCGGCAGTCGGCCGGATGTTTGAAGCTGACGTCCTCTGCTCTGTACTGCAGCACTCGAGAAGTCTTGTTGATGATCCAGTACGGGCTGAAGAGTGACAGCAGCAGGCGGCTCGCCGTCCTCGTCACGTGAACGCTCACGTCCACCGTCATGTTGGTGTCCGAGTCACACGTGAGACACACGGCAAAGAACTCCGGCATTTCCTGTTCGACACGAAGATGTCCGTGCCAGTCGCGGCCCTGATACCTCATCAGCACCAACGACATGATCTCACCTGAGACACGAGCGTTCAGGAGGTCCGACGTGCTTCCTTCCTGAAGCTCGTAAGTGTCTGCTGAGCTCTGAGGAGGGAGAGACCAGATCAGACCACATCAGATCAAAGCAGATTCAGATCTAACTGAACCTAATCAATCATCGTGCTTTGATTATCTGTTGTTGACTCTCTTCTGCTTCTTTCTGTGTACCTCCATCAAGTAGCGGACGGTGTAGGGCAGCAGGTTGCGTAGCGTGGCCACAGGGTGGAGGTGGATGACGTAGGCGGGGTACCAGTCTTCCTCTCCGTGGCTGGCGATGTGTCGCAGGTCGTCGGGGACAGCCAGCGTGCTGACCATCAGCGGCAGCAGGCTGCTGTCGGACGCCGGACACTGCAGCACCGAACGCACCTCCGAGCTGCGGTGCACCTGCTCCTTCCACGCCACGCAGGTGGAGGACGGACCGTAATGAGCCTCCAGACGACCCGCTGGACGTACAAACAGCTGACATCTGGAAGGGAGGAGCAACACCGTCAGCAATTCAGTCACACAGCCAATCTGCCGGGTCAACTAAACCTAAATCCACCTGAAAGAGACCATAGCTCTCTCTCTCTTGTTCGCTCTCTTTTTAAGAAGCGATCATGAAGCTGACGCCTACCTTTGCCCATGCTGTCTGGATAATATAACAGCTGTTCTTTTTTACTCTGGTGTGTAAACAGACGTGATGTTTAGCGCAGTAGAGAGCGTCTATGTGAACATGAAAAAAAAATGAAACTACAGAGATGGAAAGTGACACCACCCTCACAGTGCTGCGTGTTCCCTTGTTGCCCTGAGCAAGGCAGCGCGATGGTACCTGTATGTTTCTAAGGCGATGTGAAACTCTTTCTCAGGTTCGGCCTGTCCGACGCTCTGCAGGCTTCTTGACTTTGGACAGTACATCAGGATGGTGAACGGCACAGAGAAGTGATTCTTTATCTGAAAACACAAACAGAGACACAAAATGAACCTGCTGCCGGTTCATCAACAACATATTAGACTTTCAGAGAACTATGTTTGGGATCCGGACCTGCAGCGGCGAGCGGACAGTGATGACCTTGTTGCCCTCTGCAGCGTCGATCTGCAGCAGCACAGAGACCGCCTCCGGTATCAACGGACTACGGATGTTGTAGAGACGTCGACCCGGTTTGTCTACAGCGATGTTGGAGATCTCGCTGTATCCGGAGGGAACTGTGGGTTCAGAGACACGTTAGCCATTTTGAATCTTTATTCTCACACAGTTATACAGATTCATAGATAAATAAAACTGCTACTATCCAAATGTCCTGCTAGACTGTGGTTCTGATGTTTAGAGCACCTCCAACAACATCGCTGTGGCTAATGGTATCCGTCTATTATTATCTAAGCGTTAGCTCCTTTTCTCTGGAAGAACCTTCCTGCTGAATCCTGCTGCATGAGACCGTCTGACTCTGCTGAGGCCTTTAAATCTCAACTAAAACCTTTTTGCTTTAGTCAGTACTTCCTTATACACACGCAGCAGGTAAAATATGTTGCAGAAAGAGACTGTAGTAAAGGTGAAGGGTTCTGACCGATGGTGAGGTGGAACAGGCAGCTCTCTTGCCGCTGCAGAGCTGACAGTTTGCCCCGTGATGACGGCTCGAACACAGAGTGCTCCAGGTCCATGCTCTGATCCACGGACAGCTCATGTATCCGTCCCTGCGCTGATGACCCCACCGGCCTCAGGTTGCTGCTGTGCTGCACGATGAGAGGAATCCCAAGAGAGTTTCTGATGGTGAAGGGGGCCTTCTCTTTCAAAGAGGAGTCGAAGGTGGAGGCTGTGCCCTCTGAGAACACCTGATCAAAACAAGGGCAAATGATTAATGTTCAACTGCTGCTGTTCATACACTGAATGAACAGGTGGTGTCTCAGAACACAGTAACTTCAGGAGTTTCTATTGTGTCTGGTTCTGCTTTTGTTTCTACTGTTCCTGAACCTAAATGTCAGCTCTGCTCAGGAGGTGTTAGTAAATCCAAGGTCGGGTACTCTCAGGGGACGGATCCAACAGCTCCATGTGTAACATGGCAAACATCACAGTTAATAACACAAGAAACATGTGGACTAGGGCTGGGCGGTATATCAGTATAATGAGGACGTTATAATGTGTACCTTGTTGAGGTGGCGGAAGACGTTAGGATGTGTACCTTGGCGAGGTGGCGGAAGACGTTAGGATGTGTACCTTGTCGAGGTGGCGGGAGACGTTTGGATGTGTACCTTGTCGAGGTGGCGGGAGACGTTAGGATGTGTACCTTGTCGAGGGAGACGTTAGGATGTGTACCTTGGCGAGGTGGCGGGAGACGTTTGGATGTGTACCTTGTCGAGGTGGCGGGAGACGTTAGGATGTGTACCTTGTCGAGAGACGTTATGATGTGTACCTTGTCGAGGTGGCGAGAGACGTTTGGATGCGTACCTTGTCGAGGTGGC
>NC_060169.1:2399565-2414247 GCF_021292245.1 Micropterus dolomieu | reverse complement strand
GATGTGTACCTTGTCGAGGTGGCGGGAGACGTTAGGATGTGTACCTTGTCGAGAGACGTTATGATGTGTACCTTGTCGAGGTGGCGAGAGACGTTTGGATGCGTACCTTGTCGAGGTGGCCAGAGACGTTAGGATGCGTACCTTGGCGAGGTGGCAAGAGACGTTAGGATGCGTACCTTGGCGAGGTGGCGAGAGACGTTAGGATGTGTACCTTGGCGAGGTGGCGGGAGACGTTAGGATGTGTACCTTGTCGAGAGACGTTATGATGTGTACCTTGTCGAGGTGGCGGGAGACGTTAGGATGTGTACCTTGTCGAGAGACGTTATGATGTGTACCTTGTCGAGGTGGCGAGAGACGTTTGGATGCGTACCTTGTCGAGGTGGCGAGAGACGTTAGGATGCGTACCTTGGCGAGGTGGCGAGAGACGTTAGGATGCGTACCTTGGCGAGGTGGCGAGAGACGTTAGGATGCGTACCTTGGCGAGGTGGCGAGAGACGTTAGGATGCGTACCTTGGCGAGGTGGCGGGAGACGTTAGGATGTGTACCTTGTCGAGAGACGTTATGATGTGTACCTTGTCGAGGTGGCGGGAGACGTTTGGATGTGTACCTTGTCGAGGTGGCGGGAGACGTTTGGATGCGTACCTTGTCGAGGTGGCGAGAGACGTTAGGATGCGTACCTTGGCGAGGTGGCGAGAGACGTTAGGATGTGTACCTTGGCGAGCGGGAGACGTTTGGATGTGTACCTTGGCGAGGTGGCGGAAGACGTTAGGATGTGTACCTTGGCGAGGTTGTACAAGACGTTGAGGCTGCACTGGGAGACGGTGATGTTCATGGTGTCTTTGGAGCAGATGCTGATGGCTGTGCGAGGTTCAGGAAGAATGACGAAGTCGTCTCCGTGAACGGGACTCTTGTCCTGGACCGGGTTGTTCTTCATCTGCAGGAACAAATACAAAGACAATGCTTATCAGGTGTTTTTGTAATTTGGATCTAACTAATTTAACAATCATCATCTGCTGGTGCAGACTCCAGATCTAACACCGACCTTATCCTGCGTGCACTTTACTAAAAACACCTGTACTGGACTGGGTTTCCTTCCATAGTCCAAAGACATGCAGGTGACATGAAGACTCTAAGTAAGCAGGCACAGATAATGAATAGATACATAAAGGGAAAAAATAGTCCATGCATTTGTTTCTTCTATCCTGGATTACTGCAGTTCCTTATTATCAGGCTGAATAAGTCCCTTTAGACTCTCCAGTTGATCTAGAACGCAGCGGCACGTGTTCTGACAAGAACAGGAAAAGAGATCTTGTTTCATCTGTTCTAGCTTCTTTGCAATGGCTCCCTGTAAATGGAGGCTTTCAGCCGACCTCGAAGAGGTTCTGGCAAACCATCGGATGACTTAGAAGAGGGACGGGACTTAGCCTAGACTGTTTTCGGCAAGGAGGAGAACTGCTGACCCTGATTGAGGATCTTGTTGGATGGTGGATGAACTCCTGATGAATGAGTCCTCCATAGAGGAGACAGAGATTCAGGGGAAGACCCGTCCGTTTTCCTGGAGGTCACTGAGGAAGTTAAGAAACAGACACGCCCTGATACGCTGAACCTTCTGGACACTGTTGGACTGTCCTTGTCTCTCCAGTGTCCACTTTCTGACAACACGATCTCAGTATAACTTCCTACCGAGGGCCCCGTCAACACATACGTATTCATTCATTCAGTGACATCCAGTCTTCTATGCCAACACAGTTCAACCCACAGCAGCATGGCACAGCTGACGGGGATAAGGGGCGGTCCGTCGGCCCATCAGAACCGACTGCAGAGACGTCAGTCCTCCTCAAATCTATAAGATACTCTCCACCGTTGCCGTTCCAACACTCCGGGCTGAGAAATAGTAAATGTGTACTTCCTGGCTGACTCTGACTGCAGACCAACAGGTGACTCCGGGCCGGATCAGTGCTGACCACAGAAACTGATTCTTTCTGGGGAGTGCTTACACTGGAACTGTTCTGGACACCGAGGCAAATTTTCTGTAAATACTTCATTTGATTATTTTGGGGACTCATCAGAAGGGAATGGATATTTTGAATGAACTTCAGACCTTCTTTTGGGAGGACAGAACTGTCTGAAACCTCAAAGTGTTCATGGATTTAGACATTGTTTATACTGCAGAACAGGCTGAAACTGTGTCTGTATTATTTCTTATGGCTGCAAACGGTATATTGCATTTTGGTGTTACTGTCTGGTGATGGTGCAGGTGCTGGGATGTGATTGGTTGATTGTAACTGATTTATTTGTCAGATGTGATTCTGAGCGGCCTCAATGACAAAGTGCATCAGGAACAACGTCCAGGTTCAGTAGAGGACAGTGTAAACGCCAGGGACAGCAATTTGAACAGCTCCAAGAGATTTAATGTACCAGAAACAAAACATCTGCAGCTTACAAACACAAAGGTAAAAGAGAAGGGGTGGAGCAGCAGCTAATGGCTAACAGCTAGTAGGTTTACCTCGAGCTGCAGGTTCCATCTGCGTTTGCCACTGTCAACTCGTTCGATCAGAGGCTCCCACACTGCATGAAGCTCATTAAAGTAGTTAACCTGCAGACACACATGTCAGCAACACACATGATGAAACATCTGGCTCAGATTCAGGTGTGAAGGACCGGCTCACGTCTAAAGGACCAGGTCTTACCTCCAGCGTCATGTCGGCTCTCAGCTGCAGCAGAGACGACCAGTTTTTGGCCGATCCATTGAAGGAGGACTCGGCCAGCAGCAGAGGGACGGTCCGATGACCCAAACCGGACTCCAGAGTCACCTGGACCACCTGTGGGGCGACAACACATCATCAACAGGAAACAGTTCCACCCACCTCATTCTAAAAAACTAAAATGTTTATTCTGAGATGTTGTACCTTGACCTCTGCAGCAAAGCTCTCGCCCTCGTTGTGTCCGTCCTGCTCTCTGAAGTTCTCGGTGATCTCAGCAGCCTGGTCCACTCCCAGGAACCAGAAATTACAGCCGTAGATGTTCATGACCGACCAGAGGTCGTCGACGCCCGGCCTCAACTCCTGACTCTGCTCGTCACACTGCTTGGCCGTCATGGCGGCTGTTATTGTCATCACCGTGTTGAGGATGAACGGTGAGATCTGCAGGACAAAGACCCGCTTATGATGAGTACATTGTTGGCCCACCACCTGGAACTGGTCTTCGCTGTTTCTTTATGACGACACACTGACATCACCGTGAGGCCAGCCAATGGTCAGACGGGTTTTAAACAAGCATTTTAAAATCTGATTACATCCATTTATACATTTTTACAAACTGACACAAATGAACGGACCTTGATAATGACTTCCTCCACCATCACAGAGCCGCTCAGTCCTTGGTTAGCGTGGGTTTTGGTTTCCAGGGCAAGTGAGCAGGGTCTCAACACCTGTTGGAAAGAGTCAGACGGACCTTCAGCATAAAGCAGATGGACTGAATAATAGAGGATTGTTTCACATGTTTACTGTCCAGCTTCCTGTGGTTTCACTACAGATGACAAACTCAAACAGCTAACTGTGAGTAAACAGCTCCCCCTGTTGGAGACTGTAGTCTGAACAACATGGGACACTTTTCAGTTCACATGGAAAATATTGTGTTAAAGCACCACTTGTGGATTCATCCGCCACAGAAAATAGTCCCCCAACAAATGAACCACTTCTTCCTGTTTGTTTGATAGAAAATTACAGAAATGAAAGTGCATCTGTGAGGTGTTCCTACAGAAGATTTACGTCTTCAGGAGGAACAAGCTGGTTCAGAGCTGACAGGCAGTAAAACTCTTCATGAGGATGTCTTGCCAGGCCATAGTTCTAAATAGGACTTTTGTTCTTAACTAACCTGCCTGGATAAATAAAAAAATTTGAAAATGACAGACACATTGTTTGTTTGTAAGGATAAAAAATATAGAATTACAAAAGACTGGTCTTTAAATCTTAAGACCTTCTGTGACCCCACATGTGACCCCCACGTTCATGTGACCTTACAGTGGTAACAGCCTTGTCCTTCTTGTTTTGGATGAACGGGCAGGCCAGGACTTTCAGCTCCCTCAGGTTGGCTCTCATGTTCTGGGTAGCGTCCTCCTCGGCCTGCAGGGTCATGTCACACTGAAATGAGGCCACGAGAGCGGGGGCGTCCGCTTTCATCAGGCTGGCTACAAACACCACCTCTGGGTCCACCACCACCGCCCGAAGACGAGTCCTGACCATCGAGGCTGCAGGGAGAAGACCAACAGGTGGTCTGGTTTCAGTCTACATTCTACTGTGGGTTTATGTCTGTCTTTACTTTCACTTTACTGATGAATAAAATCTAATCTGCTACTTCTTCACCTGTGACCAGCTGAACCAAAGAGGGATTTGAGGCAGTAATGCAAAAAGCAAAGATTAGAACAAATTCCCACAAAAAAAAAACTGTGTTCAGAAGGACACTTTCTCCTCTTTCTGTTGCTCATCTACAAGCTGTCAGATTCATCTTTAGATCCAGTTAGGGGGTCCCAACCCCTTTCCACAGTGTTCATTTGTGATTATCATGTTTTAAAATCTGATGCTCATTTTTTTTTAGATAAGCAGCCCGGCCTTGTGTTAGTGTGGATCTCTTGGTCTAACCGGTCTTGCTGTCGGCTCGCGGCTCGGCGGTCTGTCTCAGTGGCAGTCTGTCGCTCGGTGCAGAGGCGGTGGTCCGAGTGGAACTCTGTGGCAGAGCCTGCAGGAAGAAATCTGCGACGGCCATCAGAAACTCCACGCTGGCACACAGGTAGAGTTTCTGCAGCACAGCCACCACCTCCCGTTCTGCAGCACTCTGTCGATACGTCACCTCCACCATGGCCTCGGAGCTCTCCTTGTCTCTCCGCCCCACCATGCTGAGGAAACAGGAAACACAGCAGGGAAAGTTAAGGACGTAACGCAGGGACTTCACTGAGAATGAGACCATTATCAGTACGATAAACACTGATTGATAACAGCCACAGATTTATGGGTGTCACTACAAACCACTGCTAATTTTTGTTCTAAATGCATCCAAAATCTAATTTATTTATGGATGTAAATTTAGTGAAAAGACAAAATACAATTTTACATGTTTTCTAATAAAGTGAGGTTTAAAACAAGCTGTTCTGTAATAAAAGACTTTTACTGCAGCGGTGCCGTTTCCTATCCAAACTAACACTCAGCTGCAGAAGAGAAAGTCCTTTTCAAACTGCCTGCTCAAGTCTTCAGATCACTTCTTCTCTGAAAGAAGTCTCAGAGGTCATGTGACTCACCGTGAGGTCACCCTGTCCATGCCTGTCCTCATGTCGTCCAGCGTGCAGGCGCTGAGGACAGTGGACACCTCCATGCTGCCGTTGGCCAGGATCTTCCCTGAAGTCTTCAGCAGGTGGAGCGCGAACTCGCCCAGTCTCAGGTTCTCCTGGTGCTGCAGGTCCAACGGCTGACAGGAACAGGAACAACAATCAGAGTGCTGATCCTGGACCAGCTGGTCCTGATTCAGATCACCTAAGCCCCAAAGACCTCCAAACACGTAGCTGGCCAGACGCTTCGAACGTCCGGCATGGCGGTTCAGTCCGACCCGGGTACGAGAGAGTGATGGCATTTATCTCAGGAAGTAAGGAGGGAAAGAGTTCACGCTTGTGACCTGAAGAACGAGGACCAGCAGGGGAAGCAGGACGGACCAGAGTACTGACGGTACCAAGGGGATTTTGGGATTACATCAATTAATAAATACAAGGTTATAAACGTATGTAGCTCTGGCACACTTGAAGAAGAAGCAGAAGCAGAAGAAGGAGCAGAAGCAGAAGAAGAAGAAGCAGAAGCAGAAGAAGAAGAAGCAGAAGAAGAAGAAGCAGAAGAAGCAGAAGAAGAAGCAGAAGCAGAAGAAGAAGCAGAAGCAGAAGAAGAAGAAGCAGCAGCAGAAGAAGCAGAAGCAGAAGAAGAAGAAGCAGCAGCAGAAGAAGCAGAAGCAGAAGAAGAAGCAGAAGAAGAAGCAGAAGCAGAAGCAGAAGAAGAAGCAGAAGCAGAAGCAGAAGAAGAAGCAGAAGCAGAAGCAGAAGAAGAAGCAGAAGCAGAAGAAGAAGCAGAAGCAGAAGCAGAAGAAGCAGCAGAAGCAGAAGCAGAAGCAGAAGAAGAAGCAGAAGCAGAAGCAGAAGCAGAAGAAGAAGCAGAAGCAGAAGCAGAAGAAGCAGCAGAAGCAGAAGCAGAAGAATTTCCAATGCAGGTATAAAAGTCCTTAACCACGTTATTAAAGCCATCTCTTTACATACTGACTGGGTTTGTGAATGGCACTCATCACAGGCTCCTTTAAATCACTGTGGTTCTTCCAGGGGGAGGAACTGATCACATGACCCCAGCCCGGTTTATTAATGCTCATTAAAGAATCCTCATCAGCGTACATAATAATACCTGGATTATTGTGCAGAGATGGTTTAGGATGAAGGTCAGACATTAAAGAGCTGGTCTTCCAGAAGCTGTACTGACTGACCTGTTTTGGGTCATTGCTGTACAGAATCAGACCAAGAGACTCGATGGTGAAGTTAAACTTCATGGTCTCCACAGCTTCGTCCTCCTCTTCGTCACTGCTTCCAGCGGGCTTCCCAGCATCCCCTGAACTCAAACACAGACCACATCAGCAGCTGAGACACAGAAGGAGCTTCTACATACATGAACATCTGTTGACATGGATCGGTCCTGGCAGACCTGCAGGGGGGCCTCCGGCCGCCCGGAGCTGCACGCTGGCCTCCTGTCTCGGGGCGGGAGGCTCCAGACCACCAGCCTCTCCCAGATTCTCCATCAGGATCCTGAGCAGCACCGTCAGGTCATTCTGGCTCAGCTCCACCTACAGGCCCGGCACGGACACAGAACTTAGTACAGACTGAGGGATCATCGTTAACCTGTCAGCACACCTGGTTACTGTTACTGCTGCTCCCTCAACCCAAACAGAACAAAGACACTGGGTGGGTGTGTGTGTGTGTGGTGGGGGGGGGGATTACAGGGATCATCAGACACACCAGGAGCCCCCCAACACTGATCCTGAAGGGGACGTCTACAGACTCTCAGGTGTGGGTTCACTACAGACCAGCTGCCTTCAGGTTTCACTACAGAGGAGACTAGTGACGCTACACTGCTCCAGAACCAGGCTCAGAGGGAACCGTACCTTTGGGGATGTACGAGTCGACTGGTTGCAAAAAGAAGAGCAGAGGAGTTAGAGACCGTCTGCAGGGAGACAGTGAGCTCAGACAGCAGGTTAAATATGTGGCGTTGGTCTTTATGATGCTGGTGGAGGTGGTCTATGATTCAGGTCTACCTCAGCAGGAAACCCACGACTACAGGAGACGTTCCAGTCAGCTGTCAGCCTGGGCCTCCTGGTTTCCTAAAACCACCATCGGCCTGGGCCTCCTGGTTTCCTAAAACCACCATCGGCCTGGGCCTCCTGGTTTCCTAAAACCACCATCGGCCTGGGCCTCCTGGTTTCCTAAAACCACCATCAGCCTGGGCCTCCAGGTTTCTTATAACCACCATCAGCCTGGGCCTCCAGGTTTCCTAAAACCACCATCGGCCTGGGCCTCCAGGTTTCTTATAACCACCATCAGCCTGGGCCTCCAGGTTTCTTAAAACCACCATCAGCCTGGGCCTCCAAGTTTCTTAAAACCACCATCAGCCTGGGCCTCCAGGTTTCTTAAAACCACCATCAGCCTGGGCCTCCAGGTTTCTTATAACCACCATCAGCCTGGGCCTCCAGGTTTCTTAAAACCACCATCAGCCTGGGCCTCCAGGTTTCTTAAAACCACCATCAGCCTGGGCCTCCAGGTTTCTTATAACCACCATCAGCCTGGGCCTCCTGGTTTCCTAAAACCACCATCAGCCTGGCCCTCCAGGTTTCTTAAAATCACCATCAGTCTGGGCCCCCTGGTTTTCCTGGCCTTCCAGCCCATCAACACTCCCCCCTCACCTTCATGGGCTTCAGATGTCCATCGACCTCCACAGCGACCATCTTCTTGTACCAGGAAGCAGCCAGGTTCCTCTTAATGTTCAGGTTCAGGTTTACCGGTTCCAGAAGCTCACTGCAGGGTGGACACGTCGCCGGGTCCATAAGGGTCCTGATAGACAACAGAGTTTACATGTTCACTGAGCAAGATTACACATGGACCAGGATCAGGGGACAAGGGGTACAGTCATAGTAAAAGTTGGAATGGTTCAGAGTTTCTGAGCTCGTCCCGGGTTGCAGGTGCATGCAGAAAAGAGGGGACTGGAGGAACATGAACTGTAGTCCAGACTAAACCCTAAAGTCTTTGGTTTCATGTGATTTTCTGTGGTTCTGGTGCAGATCTCAAATCTGAACAGGACTAACTGACCTGGAGAGTTTGAGTTGCGTCAACTGGACGTCCATGTTGTCGATGACGGCCGGCAGCGGGCATCCATCGACGGGTAGCAGAGAGAAGCTGTTTCCCACCGTGATCAGACCCAGGTCCATCACAAGTGCATCATGGGAGGTGGAGGACTGGGGGATGACGATGAGCGGAGCCTTCAGCTTGATGTCCATGGCCAGACGGTAACTCTTCTGCGCAAAGTCTCGAACGCTGGACGCCGCCTTCTCCGCCGCCTGAGCTGTGGCGGCGCTCAGAGCTTCTTTAGCCATCTGGAAGTTGTTGGCGAAGTTCTGAACGAAAAGACGTAAACAATGAAAACCGTTATGAACTAAATCTAAACCTAAAAAAACTGCATTAAAATGTCTTTATTCACCAAAAACTGAAATAATACTAATTATAAAAAAACAGATTTCACCTGTTTTACAAACTATGATGCTTCAGAGATGATCAGGGAGCATAAACATATAAACTCAATGTCCTCGGTTCGATTCCCAGCTGCGGCACCATATTTCCTGTCTGTATCTCTGCTATAATCCAAGCCTGTGAAACTCTCCCAGGTTCCAACTACCTGCTTCTTATTAAAAACCTCAAACTCACCAGCAGAGACACGATGAACTTGTGCAGGTAAACCACCTGGATGCAGCCCACGTTCAGCTTCACCCTGCCGTCGGTTTTGGAGGTGTCGGCGTAGCCGGCGCCCTCTGTGGCGTTGGGCGTCAGACTCATGGTGAAGCTGAACACCTCATCACCCACGATGGAGATGGCCTGAAGGACAGAAGAGTTCAACGACAGCAGTATAGACAATCCAGGTCCGTCTGTCGTAGACCGGGACAATTTAGACGAGTCCAGCATACTCTGAGTATGCCAAAGGAAGTATGAGGTATTATAATGTAGTACTGGAGTCCAGTGAAGTCTGTGGTAGTCCTTCAATAACAGGACATTCAGTACCTAGAAAAATGTGTACTGTCATGTCTTCAGAGTTTTGGTATTGACTTGGTACTGAAGTATCAGCCCATGGTAGTAAATAGTCCTTGGCAGTCCATGGTAGTCTGAGTATGTCAAGGGTAGTCTAAAGTAGTGTAATGTAGTCTTGGACCCAGGGTGGTGTGTGGTTGTTCATGGTAGTCATGGTAGAGGGGAATGATTCTGTTCAGGGGTGGTCTAGGCTGATCTGAGTACTCCCAGGTAGTATCCTCAGGGTACTTTAGTGGGGATTTTAGTGTCATCTGTGGCAGCACAGGATAGTCTACAAGAGTCTGGGGCACTCCAGGGTGGTCCAAGGAAACAGGTTCAGGTTAGTCTGGGAAAGTCTAGAGTTGTCCGTGGTTGTTTGTTTTATTCATACGTCATCTGGGCTTCAAAAACTCTCTCATATGGTGCTTTAATACCTTCTTGTGGATGCTTCTGGGATCAACGTTGAGGACGATGAAGTCTCTCAAGCGGGCCGATATGTCAGTTTGTGGTCCTTGCACCAGCAGAGAGCCATTAAGACCTGCAGGACACATCAAATGGTTAGGGTTGGTGCTGACCAATGACAGCAGACAAAAACTCACAATTCAGTACCTTGGATCTTGATGTCAGCCATGTTGCAGCTTTGGTCGCAGACCAGGACGTTGAAGGCTCCCAGCGTCATCGTCACCTTCAGGTCGATGACCTCGCTGTCTGCCGGTGACACCAGGGCGGCTGGCAGGAAACAACACAACACATTAAAGCCGGTCCGCCATGCTGAGTCTGTTTTCACTACATCATGAGGGAATGCTGTACTGACTGGACTTGGTGGAGACCGTCTTGTCCTCTGTCCTCGGTCTGATCTCCTTCTCTGGAGACGTCACGCTGCTGGACGACAGCGCAATCGACAGAAAGTTGATGGCTGACAGCAGAGCCTCAGTGTGGAGCATGAGGTCCAGAGAGGTGAAGGTTACCTAGAGAGAGAGGCGTTATCTCCAGGTCAGCTACCACGCAGGGTGCTGGGTTCAGAGGGGATCAAACCTGTGAGCACCCGCTCTACCTGTCGGCAGGACTAACTTACAGAGTGCTTTCAAAGGCACTTCTTGGAAAATGTTAGGAAATTCCAGACCATTAAAATAAATCACTCGGCTGCACTGCCATCGCTCATCCCACCACCAGGTGGAGCCAAAGAGTTTTATTTCCCACTCTAACATTAACTGAGTGTGAGCGTGTCAGTGTGCGTGTGCGTACAGACTCACGTTGATCATCTGTTCCGTGTTCTTGTGCACTGTGCAGAAGTTCGGCCCCGAGCGGTCGGCCTGAGAAAACGGTCAAACAAACAGGAAGTTGAAGTTGATTGAAAACACTGAATCATCTCCTGCTCTGGGCGATGACAGCACACCTGTGCATCTCAACAGGTAATCAGATCATTGCTGATGTCATCACCTTGAAATACTGCACTTTGAGCAGTTCAGCTCCAGACTCTACCGAGGAGCTGATGAGACACAACGGCTCGCCGCTGGAGTCTGAAACAAGACAAACATCACATCATCATACTGCTATACGTTTATGTTTGATGACATGTACACCTGCAGTTTCCTGTCCAAACAGGAAGTAGCTGGGACACCACAGAAGGGGCAGTTTTATACCCCACAGGAACATTGACAGAGGACGAGTATTACTGAACCCGCTGAGAGGCTCTGACCTTCGAACTCCAGGCACTTCATGGTGATCTTGTTGATGTACGTCGTGGCACACATGTCGTACTTCCTGACTTCGGTATTGATGCCCAGGTGAGCGACATGAAAGACCAGGAAAGGTGACTCCTTCTGCTCTCTGGGCTTCTTAAGGGTCAGCAGCACCTTCAAGAGGAAACAGGAAACAGAACATGTAAAATAAGGTCGGCAGAGCGCCGCCATGTTGGAGGAACAATCAGAGAGTCGATGGGGATGAATGGTTTCTGATCGGACCGGACCGACAGCTACAATATCAGGTGAGCTGTTCCTGATCGGACCGGACCGACAGCTACAATATCAGGTGAGCTGTTCCTGATCGGACCGGACCAGAAGCTACAATATCAGGTGAGCTGTTCCTGATCGGACCGGACCAGAAGCTACAATATCAGTTTGTTTTATTTTTAGGATTTCTGATGTCAGACTCAAGGTGCTGGGAGGGGGACAGCTTTGTCCGGTCCGAACTTCGGGTGGACCGGGCAGTAACTGACAGGAGGAAGACGTCTTTTCCATATTGTCTTGGTTTGCAGAGAAAAACCTGAATCCAGCTCGTCACAGCATTTAAAGATTTTTACCTCTTTGATTTCAAAATTGAGGAGAACGTTGACGGTGTTTTCAGTCAGGCTCATGGTGGTGGTGGCCAAAGCTGATCCCGTCTGTAACGATACCAGCTCCACCGGCTGCTGAGCAAGCTCCGCCTTCTCTGAGGAGGAAATGAGGTCATTAACAAACACATTCCTCCGTCTCCAGAGCTTCATTCAGTGTCTGACTAATCAGGTTAGGCTGCACACTGAACCAAACAGTGTTATATATAAAGATTATCGTGTTGATGTAGGACAGGTAGATTTCCCATCATGCACTGAGAGTAAAGTTACCTTGAGCCACCTGTCTTTTGACATCCATGCTGTGCTCTTTACTCCCCTCCCCGATGTTCTCCACCAGGACCATCATCAGCACCCCGAGGTCTTCCTCGCCCAGACTCATCTGACAAACACACGAAACCGTTTCACGTCTTATTCTGAAGAACTGATCCATCACAGTTTAAACAACAACAAACACGCGAGACCTACGTTGAGGGACCGCAGGACCCCCTGGACCTGGACTCCAGGAAACTTGGTGAACCAGGAAGCAGCCAGGTTCCTGGTGACGAGCAGCTGTAAGTTGATTGGCTGGAGGATCTTAAAGTCAGGCTGAGAGGAGTCTTGTTTCAGCGTGGTTCTAAAAACACAAGTATCCGGAATTTACTCAGCTTTCTGTTTCTGTGTTTGGTCATCTGCATGTTTCAGTGCAGCTCGGATGTTGTGAAAACGCTTCCTGTTGGTGTGTTCAAGGACGCTCAGACACTGCAACAGAAACAGCCACTTCACTCTCTCCCTCCAATGACTGGGTTTTTCTGGTGCCTTGTGTTTATAGAGTACCGGAGGTGATCCTAACCCTAAGCCTGCCCTGATGAAGACTCTATGGTACATGTAAACTAATCTGCCCGACTAAATACAGGCTTTGTATACAATGTTCCTCTCTCTATCTAAAGGCCAAATGTGGCTTAATAATGTACTGACCACTCACAGGGCTAGCTGGTGAACTGCTGTAGCTAGAGAGTACGGGTGGGGAAAAAAAAAATAAAATAAAATCGATACAGCATAGTATCGCAATATTTTGCAAGGCAATATCGTATCGTAACACGAACGTCAAGTATCGATCTTTTATTATATAAATTGTATATGAGAAGTTTGTTTAAATAAAATTGCTTTTTCAGTCCACTAGAAAAAGAATTTTCCTTTGGGGACACAATTTGAAGTTGGGAAAAAGATAAAATATTGCAATAAATTGCAATATGTTTAAAATTGCAATAATATCGTATCGTGACACAAGTATTGTGATAATATCGTATCGTGACACAAGTATAGTGATAATATCGTATCGTGACACAAGTATAGTGATAATATCGTATCGTGACACAAGTATTGTGATAATATCGTATCGTGGCACAAGTATTGTGATAATATCGTATCGTGGCATAAGTATAGTGATAATATCGTATCGTGACATAAGTATAGTGATAATATCGTATCGTGACATAAGTATAGTGATAATATCGTATCGTGACATAAGTATAGTGATAATATCGTATCGTGACATAAGTATTGTGATAATATCGTATCGTGACATAAATATTGTGATAATATCGTATCGTGACATAAATATTGTGATAATATCGTATCGTGGGGCCTCTGGTGATTCCCACCACTACTAGTTAAGGTCGTCCGGAGAGGTATTTCTGACGGGCTGGATTCTGGGGTTCGGCCTGGGGAGGGTCTACTGCTCCTGTCCTCGACCTCCAAACCCTTCTGCAGTTGCGTTGTGTGATAGAGCTATGAGATCCAGTAGGCCTCGTGGCCCAGATGATCAGCTGTATATATGTGAATAATCACCCCGACAGCAGTGAAGCTTTAGGGGTGAGCGGCTCTCAGAGCTCAGCTCTCGGCTTGTTATTGGTTCACCAGAGATTTGTTGTGCTGTGAGTGAATCGGTGAAAGTGCTGGTGTGACTGGGCCTTCAGGACGCCTGAACTACATCTTTTCATGATCCTTTGATTTTCCTCGTTTAGAGCTCACGGATGCTAATTGACCCGATCAAAAAACGGTTTCAGAACATCCCTGCTCACTGAGACCGAGTCTACTGATCCTCAGAGCTTTGATACCTGGAGAGTTTCAGCTGAGTCAGCTTGACGTCCATCTTCTCCACCACCGCCGGCAGACAGAAGCCTTCAGCCGGCAGCAGGGAGAAGCTGTTCCCCACCGTGATCAGACCCAGATCCGCCACCACGGCATTATGGGAGGTGGAGGACTGCGGGATGATGATGAGCGGTGCCTTCAGCTTGATGTCCATGGACAGACGGAAACTCTTCTGGGCGAAGCCCCGAACTCTGGACGCCGCCTTCTCCGCCGCCTGAGCTGTGGCGGCGCTCAGAGCTTCTTTAGCCGTCTGGAAGTTATCGATGAACATCTGGAGAACAAAATAAATCTGGAGTGAGTCGACAAACAACGCAGCGTCACATGATCAAGACGCCATGAAGGAGCAAAGTCTGAGGGAGACGATGTGAGGCGTTCACTGCCTGGACAGAGTGTACAGTCATTTCTGTTTCAGAAACCTTCAGTTGAATAATATGAACCTCAGAATCACAACACCAAGTCGTTCATCTGCTTTACTTCACAAATACATTTCGGCATTTACTGAAAATAAATGTAAGGACTGAATAGTAATGATTACAGGTTCAAAGATGTCTATGAAGATTCTCAGTCATCCAGGTCATAGTTATCCAACGAAGGTTAAAATGAAGGGCAACTGGACTTGGTTGAAGATACTGGAAGACGTTTCGTCCCTCATCCAAAGGACTTCTTCAGTTCTGACTGACTGGCAGGGAAACTCAGCTATTTAACCTCAGTGGGGTCGTTGGCCCGGGTCATCGATACCGCTGGTTCATTAGTGTTCCTTGTTGCTGTGACGACAGTCGTTACAGTCGTTGAGACTACCTGTGGCCAAGACTGAACGACCATCGTTGGTATCTTCACCTGAGGACAATAGGTTACGTTTGTTGAGTTTCCTGGG
>NC_060169.1:2393774-2399465 GCF_021292245.1 Micropterus dolomieu | reverse complement strand
TGGACGTTGACATCAGGTTTGAACTTCCTGTAGGGGGCGTTTTTTACCATGCAGTCGATGGACTCCAGCACCTCCACCATGCTCAGGTACTGCAGAAACCACAACAGACCAACAGAGAACCACAACACACCATCAGAGAACCACAACAGACCAACAGAGAACCACAACACACCATCAGAGAACCACAACACACCAACAGTCTCACCTGCCCTGTCTCACCCGTTGTCTCACCTGCCCCGTCTCACTTGCCCGTCTCTCCTGCCCTGTCTCACTTGTCCGTCTCACTTGTCTGTCTCACTTGCCCGTCTCACTTGCCCGTCTCTCCTGCCCCGTCTCACTTGGCCGTCTCTCCTGCCCCGTCTCTCCTGCCCCGTCTCACTTGCCCGTCTCTCCTGCCCCGTCTCTCCTGCCCCGTCTCACTTGCCCGTCTCTCCTGCCCCGTCTCACTTGCCCGTCTCACTTGGCCGTCTCTCCTGCCCCGTCTCACTTGCCCGTCTCACTTGGCCGTCTCTCCTGTCCTGTCTCACTTGTCCATCTTACTTGGCTGTATCACTTGCCCGTCTCTCCTGCCCCGTCTCACTTGCCCGTCTCTCCTGCCCCGTCTCACTTGCCCATCTCTCCTGCCCTGTCTCACCAAGCTGCCACCCTTGCCCGTCTCTCCTGTCCTGTCTCACTTGTCCATCTCACTTGGCCGTATCACTTGCCCATCTCTCCTGCCCCGTCTCACCAAGCTGCCACCCTTGCCCGTCTCTCCTGTCCTGTCTCACTTGTCCATCTCACTTGGCCGTATCACTTGCCCATCTCTCCTGCCCCGTCTCACCAAGCTGCCACCCTTGCCCGTCTCTCCTGCCCTGTCTCACTTGTCCATCTCTCCTGCCCTGTCTCACCAAGCTGCCACCCTTGCCCGTCTCTCCTGTCCTGTCTCACTTGTCCATCTCACTTGGCCGTATCACTTGCCCGTCTCTCGTGCCCCGTCTCACTTGCCCGTCTCACTTGGCCGTCTCTCCTGTCCTGTCTCACTTGTCCATCTCACTTGGCCGTATCACTTGCCCGTCTCTCCTGCCCCGTCTCACTTGCCCGTCTCTCCTGTCCTGTCTCACTTGTCCATCTCACTTGGCCGTATCACTTTCCCGTCTCTCCTGCCCTGTCTCACTTGTCCGTCTCACTTGTCTGTCTCACTTGCCCGTCTCTCCTGACCCGTCTCACTTGCCCGTCTCCCCTGCCCTGTCTCACTTGCCCGTCTCCCCTGCCCCGTCTCACTTGCCCGTCTCTCCTGCCCCGTCTCACTTGCCCATCTCTCCTGCCCTGTCTCACCAAGCTGCCACCCTTGCCCGTCTCTCCTGTCCTGTCTCACTTGTCCATCTCTCCTGCCCCGTCTCACTTGCCCGTCTCTCCTGCCCCGTCTCACTTGCCCGTCTCACTTGGCTGTCTCTCCTGTCCTGTCTCACTTGTCCATCTTACTTGGCCGTATCACTTGCCCGTCTCTCCTGCCCCGTCTCACTTGCCCGTCTCTCCTGCCCCGTATCACTTGCCCGTCTCTCCTGTCCTGTCTCACTTGTCCATCTCTCTTGGCCGTCTCACTTGCCCATCTCTCCTGCCCCGTCTCACTTGGCCGTCTCACTTGGCCGTCTCACTTGGCCGTCTCTCCTGTCCTGTCTCACTTGTCTCTCACTTGCCCGTCTCTCCTGCCCCGTCTCACTTGCCCATCTCTCCTGCCCTGTCTCACCAAGCTGCTACCCTTGCCCGTCTCTCCTGTCCTGTCTCACTTGTCCATCTCACTTGGCCGTATCACTTGCCCGTCTCTCCTGCCCCGTATCACTTGCCCGTCTCTCCTGCCCCGTCTCACTTGCCCGTCTCTCCTGCCCCGTCTCACTTGCCCGTCTCTCCTGCCCCGTCTCACTTGCCCGTCTCTCCTGCCCCGTCTCACTTGCTGCCACCCTTGCCCGTCTCTCCTGTCCTGTCTCACTTGTCCATCTCACTTGGCCGTATCACTTGCCCGTCTCTCCTGCCCCGTATCACTTGCCCGTCTCTCCTGCCCCGTCTCACTTGCCCGTCTCTCCTGCCCCGTCTCACTTGCCCGTCTCTCCTGCCCCGTCTCACTTGCCCATCTCTCCTGCCCTGTCTCACCAAGCTGCCACCCTTGCCCGTCTCTCCTGCCCCGTCTCACTTGCCCGTCTCTCCTGCCCCGTCTCACCAGGCTGCCACCCTTGCCCGTCTCACATGTTACCTGTGGTTTGGTCATCTCTATGGCGATGTTCTGAACCTCCAGGTGAAGATTTGCTTTAGGAGTTTTCAGTTCCAGCTCAGCGTTCGGGTTGATGCACGTTTTAGCCGAAGCAAAGATCGGCTTAAAAACTACAAAACAAACCAAGCAATCAGTGATACAACATCCAGCTGATAATCAATACATTATTGAATGTATCACTTCCTCTGAGGCTGATGGATGGTCTTTTAAAAAAGGTAGGAACGTGAAAATTCATCTAGATCAAACACTACAGGTTCCTGTGATGGTCAAACTGTCTGTTTGACCTGCTGCGCTAATCAGCAGCATCTTCGGTTTCAGTGAATCGTTAACGTTCTTAGAAGTGAAACAGAAACTATGGAACATGGAGGTGTTAATCAACAGGTAAACTGGGCTCAGTATTCAGGTCTAACCCTTCCTGAAGTTCAGTGAAGAGAGGTGAATGTTAACAAGGTGGTGAACTCACTGTACTGATAGTGAGGAAGCTCCCGGTCTTTGGTGCTGATCCCAGACTTCAGCTGGTCCTGCAGGATACACAGAGGAAGAGAAACAGGAAAGGGAGGCTTCTTCAACTCAGAGGACAACATGGAGGAGGAACACCAACACTTTTTTACAGAATAAGGAACATCTCGTGAAAGACGGACTAACTAATAACTCTTTATATGGTTTCATGGATAATAAGGATCAAAATATTTTTAAATCCTGAAAGTAGCAACGAACTCTGAACGTCACATTTCTTCAGATTCAACCTGAACAGACACTTCCAGCTGCAGCGGCAGTGTGTCAACGTTTCACATTAAAAGGTCATTCAGATTATTTAACACACACAGATATGTTCCAACATTGTTTTAAATCAACTTCATAAAGCAGCGGAAACAAGAATCCATTCATGCCGTAAAAAGAGCTCAGATAGTGGAGAAAGACTGAAGCTCAGTAATGAACTGGATATATATATGTATATATGTATTATAATAGTATAATATGTTATAATAGTATTATAGTAAAATTTAGGAGCAGCAGGCAGCCGCTGTTTAGAACTGGGGATCGTAACCCAGGACCAGACAAACCACATCAACTCACCACGATAGTTTCCCATGATCCTTTGTAAAAGATGGGACTGTTAACGTTCCAGTAGGCGCACAGACAGTCCAGACGGCCGAGCTGACACAGACAAACACATGAACAGATCAAAAACAGAACACTGTCACACAACACTCAGCTTCAGTCGGTTCAGAGTGCACATCACACAGAGTCTCTATCACACAGAGTCTCTGCACACAAGTTAGTCGTCTCACACAGGTAGAGTGACAGACAGATAGAGTGACAGACGGGTAGAGTGACAGACGGGTAGAGTCTCACACAGGTAGAGTGACAGACGGGTAGAGTGACAGACGGGTAGAGTGACAGACGGGTAGAATGACAGACAGGTAGAGTCTCACACAGGTAGAGTGACAGACAGGTAGAGTGACAGACAGGTAGAGTGACAGACAGGCAGAGTCTCACACAGGTAGAGTGACAGACAGGCAGAGTGACAGACAGGCAGAGTGACAGACAGGCAGAGTGACAGACAGATAGAGTGACGGGTAGAGTGACAGACGGGCAGAGTGACAGACGGGCAGAGTGACAGACGGGCAGAGTGACAGGTAGAGTCTCACACAGGTAGAGTGACAGACAGGTAGAGTGACAGACAGGCAGAGTGACAGACAGGCAGAGTGACAGACAGGCAGAGTCTCACACAGGTAGAGTGACAGACAGGCAGACTCTCACACAGGTAGAGTGACAGACGGGTAGAGTGACAGACAGGCAGAGTGACAGACAGGTAGAGTCTCACACAGATAGAGTCTCACACAGGTAGAATCTCACACAGGTAGAGTGACAGACAGGTAGAGTGACAGACAGGTAGAGTGACAGACAGGTAGAGTGACAAACAGGTAGAGTGACACACAGGTAGAGTGACACACAGGTAGAGTGACACACAGGTAGAGTGACACACAGGCAGAGTGACACACAGGTAGAGTCTCACACAGGTAGAGTCTCACACAGGTAGAGTGACAGACAGGTAGAGTCTCACACAGGTAGAGTGACAGACAGGTAGAATCTCACACAGGTAGAGTGACAGACAGGTAGAGTGACACACAGGTAGAGTGACACACAGGTAGAGTCTCACACAGGTAGAGTCTCACACAGGTAGAGTGACAGACAGGTAGAGTGACAGACAGATAGAGTGACAGACAGATAGAGTGACAGACAGGCAGAGTCTCAGACAGGCAGAGTGACAGACAGGCAGAGTGACAGACAGGTAGAGTCTCACACAGGCAGAGTGACAGACAGGCAGAGTGACAGACAGGCAGACTCTCACACAGGTAGAGTGACAGACGGGCAGACTCTCACACAGGTAGAGTGACAGACGGGCAGAGTGACAGACGGGCAGAGTGACAGACGGGCAGAGTGACAGACGGGCAGAGTGACAGACGGGCAGAGTGACAGACGGGCAGAGTGACAGACAGGTAGAGTCTCACACAGGTAGAGTCTCACACAGGTAGAGTCTCACACAGGTAGAGTGACAGACAGGCAGAATCTCACACAGGTAGAGTCTCACACAGGTAGAGTGACACACAGGTAGAATCTCACACAGGCAGAGTGACACACAGGTAGAGTCTCACAAAGGTAGAGTCTCACACAGGTAGAGTCTCAGACAGGTAGAGTCTCACACAGGTAGAGTCTCACACAGGTAGAGTGACAGACAGGTAGAGTCTCACACAGGTAGAGTCTCACACAGGTAGAGTCTCACACAGGTAGAGTGACAGACAGGTAGAATCTCACACAGGTAGAGTGACACACAGGTAGAGTGACAGACAGGTAGAATCTCACACAGGTAGAGTGACAGACAGATAGAGTGACAGACAGATAGAGTGACAGACAGGTAGAGTGACAGACAGGTAGAGTGACAGACAGGTAGAGTGAGAGACAGATAGAGTGACAGACAGATAGAGTGACAGACAGGTAGAGTCTCACACAGGTAGAGTGACATACAGGTAGAATCTCACACAGGTAGAGTGACAGACAGGTAGAGTGACAGACAGGTAGAGTGACAGACGGGTAGAGTGACAGACGGGTAGAGTGACAGACAGGCAGAGTGACAGACGGGTAGAGTGACAGACGGGTAGAGTGACAGACGGGCAGAGTGACAGACGGGTAGAGTGACAGACAGGCAGAGTGACAGACGGGCAGAGTGACAGACGGGCAGACTCTCACACAGGTAGAGTGACAGACGGGTAGAGTGACAGACAGGCAGAGTGACAGACGGGTAGAGTGACAGACAGGCAGAGTGACAGACAGGCAGAGTGACAGACAGGTAGAGTGACAGACAGGTAGAGTCTCACACAGGTAGAGTGACAGACAGGCAGAGTGACAGACAGGCAGAGTGACAGACAGGCAGAGTGACAGAC
>NC_060169.1:2392426-2393674 GCF_021292245.1 Micropterus dolomieu | reverse complement strand
CACTCAGCTTCAGTCGGTTCAGAGTGCACATCACACAGAGTCTCTATCACACAGAGTCTCTGCACACAAGTTAGTCGTCTCACACAGGTAGAGTGACAGACAGATAGAGTGACAGACGGGTAGAGTGACAGACGGGTAGAGTCTCACACAGGTAGAGTGACAGGCAGAGTGACAGGCAGAGTGACAGACGGGTAGAGTGACAGACGGGTAGAGTCTCACACAGGTAGAGTGACAGACAGGTAGAGTCTCACACAGGTAGAGTGACAGACAGGCAGAGTGACAGACAGATAGAGTGACAGACGGGTAGAGTCTCACACAGGTAGAGTGACAGACAGGTAGAGTGACAGACAGGTAGAGTGACAGACAGGTAGAGTGACAGACAGGTAGAGTCTCACACAGGTAGAGTGACAGACAGGTAGAGTGACAGACAGATAGAGTGACAGACAGATAGAGTGACAGATAGATAGAGTGACAGACAGATAGAGTGACAGGCAGAGTGACAGACGGGTAGAGTGACAGACGGGTAGAGTGACAGACGGGTAGAGTCTCACACAGGTAGAGTGACAGGCAGAGTGACAGGCAGAGTGACAGACGGGTAGAGTGACAGACGGGTAGAGTCTCACACAGGTAGAGTGACAGACAGGTAGAGTCTCACACAGGTAGAGTGACAGACAGGCAGAGTGACAGACAGATAGAGTGACAGACGGGTAGAGTCTCACACAGGTAGAGTGACAGACAGGTAGAGTGACAGACAGGTAGAGTGACAGACAGGTAGAGTGACAGACAGGTAGAGTCTCACACAGGTAGAGTGACAGACAGGTAGAGTGACAGACAGATAGAGTGACAGACAGATAGAGTGACAGATAGATAGAGTGACAGACAGATAGAGTGACAGGCAGAGTGACAGACGGGTAGAGTGACAGACGGGTAGAGTCTCACACGGGTAGAGTGACAGACAGGTAGAGTGACAGACAGGCAGAGTGACAGACAGGCAGAGTCTCACACAGGTAGAGTGACAGACAGGCAGAGTGACAGACAGATAGAGTGACAGGCAGAGTGACAGACGGGTAGAGTGACAGACGGGTAGAGTGACAGACGGGTAGAGTGACAGACAGGGTAGAGTGACAGACAGGCAGAGTGACAGACAGGCAGAGTCTCACACAGGTAGAGTGACAGACAGGCAGAGTGACAGACAGGCAGACTCTCACACAGGTAGAGTGACAGACGGGTAGAGTGACAGACGGGTAG
>NC_060169.1:2386705-2392326 GCF_021292245.1 Micropterus dolomieu | reverse complement strand
ACACACACACACACCTGTATATACACACACATATCTGTACACACACACACACACACACCTGTATATACACACACATATCTGTACACACACACACACACCTGTATATACACACACATATCTGTACACACACACACATATCTGTACACACACACACACACACACACACATATACACACACACACACACACACACATATGTACACACACACACACACACACATATTTGTACACACACACACACACACACATATTTGTACACACACACACACACATATTTGTACACACACACACACACACACACATATTTGTACACACACACACACACACACACATATTTGTACACACACACACACACACACACACACATTTGTACACACACACACACACACACACATTTGTACACACACACACACACACATTTGTACACACACACACACACACACACATTTGTACACACACACACACACACACACACTTTATACACACACACACACACACACACACACGCAGGTAGAGTCGGATGTGTGTTAAGCTGATCAGCAGGTTTTGGGTTCTCAGCTGAATTAACTCTGGCAGTGTGTCAGATGAGCAGCTGAGTTTCTGTTCGGATCTGCAGGAACACACGGATCTGAGATCAGAGAGGAGTTTGTTTACCCGCCTGCCGACGCTCCGTGACGGAGAGGTTATCACGCCCACCAAACCTCCTTCGAACACCTGCTAAGTTAATGTGACCGAGGTTTCTGCACTTTCTGTTTTCTGAATGTAGCGATCAAACAATAATGACCCTTCCCTGATGATCAAGGCCACACATGCAACAAACATCGTCTCTGTGACGAACTCAACCTGACGTTCATGACCGCGACACACAGCTCGCTTCCGCTAACGTCTCTGTCAGATAACGCAGCGCAGCAGGCGACGCTTACACCAAACTTTCCCATTTCACCCGAACAACAGCTGACTGCTGGTTTACACTGATGCCGACTTTAAGAGGAGAACCTGTAGATAAGCGTCAGATGTTTCGACATGTTCTGCGGTGCGTTCGTGCTCGTTTAGAAAGCAGGGAGTTTTAAAGCGTGATGTTTCTGAACAGAGTCTGGCGTCTCCGTGTGTAACCGCGGTTGCTGTGCTAGCTAGATGCTGAGCTCACCTCCCCAGATCCCGATCTTGAGCTGGGACTTGTCAAGGTTCTCCACGTAGTCCCCGATGAACCTGTTGAGCAGGTCGCTGACCAGAGACTCGAAGACCATGACTGAAAGCTCCGGGTCCGACCTGCACCAGAGCCTCTGTCAGCCTTCTGTTGATTTCCGGTTCAGATGACGAGAGAAATAAAGGATCGACTCTCTCTGGGATCGACTGCTCTGTGTGATTAGTGTGTGAGCATGGATCAGCTGACTGTGAGTCAGAAGCAACCCATTATCATGGATCTTTATCCATTAACTGATCCATTTTCCAGTTAAATCACTACATTTATTAACACAATCATGCACACTGAAAAAGATATTGAATATTTTCACCTCAAACATGGAACATTAAAAACACCTATATCCAATATTACAATTACAATATTTCTAAGAGACAACTCCAGGTAAAGACTACAACTGTATAAACAAAGTGTCAGAGTCAAAATCAATTAAACTTATTTATTTATTTTTTAACAATTTTGAAACAGAAGAATAAAATATAAAACAGCATTATCACAATACAAAACATCAAAAGCAAATAAAGAAAACTAAATGGGAATTTGGCCTTTACTTTCTTGCCACTGAGACGGTTCACGGTAGAAGACGCGGTGGCGTGCTGTTAGGATGACCGGCCGCACGCTGAGGCTACAGGAACTGAGTTCAGTCTTTTATTCAGGACAGTGTTTCTGATGGTAGCTGTTTATCTGCCAATCACGTGGTTGGATTCTCTGCAGTAAAGCGTCAGGGTTAGACCTCTGCACCTGCACAGGATTAATTCTGAATTTGACTCCACTGATCCTGCGCCCTTTTCTTTATCCGTAAATGTCGCACTCGTCTGTCTGTGAACATGTGAAGTATTCTGTGGACAGTCCGACACTTTGTTGAGTAACATCGACTGACCGGATGTACAAAGCAAAGCCGGGCTGGACTGAACCTGTTGAAGAGCTTTCAAAGTCTGTGCAGAGTCGGACGACATAAACATGACGGTTCCTCATTTTAATATAAGAAACGGACAAATGCACATTTTAAATTTGTGAAGATACTATGAGGTCTGACTCACCTGCAATGGAACAACAGTGATTGCTGAGTGAAAGAGTGAAAAACTGGTTCAGAGGTTTAGACTGATTATTATGAGCTGTGTTAAAACCCTTAACGTCTCTGAGGCTAAAAGATAACAAGGCAACATTTAGAAAACTCTTTGGTTTGGGTTTTCAGTTCCTGGTGTTGAACCTGATGTTATTTTATCTGTAATGTCATCTTGACAAACTCAAACTCATCAGACTGGTCTTTGTGGATTTCTCAGGTGCTTTTAACACGGTGCATCCTCACCTGATGGGACAAAAAACTGCTCCAAACGGACGTGAACTTGCGCCTTATTCTCTGGATCCTGTCTTTTCTGACAGATAGAAACAAGAGGGTCCGAGTCAACGGTCTCCACCGGAGCCCCACTAAGCTCTGTAATCTCACCGGTTCTGTATACACTATACACTAATGACTGCAGGAGCACTAACCCCGGTGTAACATCCATTAAATATCCCGACGACACTGTGATCATGGACACCACTAACTCACTATTCCAGCCTGGTTTGGATCATCATCTAACATCCATCCATCGCAACTCACTAAACAAAGTCATAACAAAATGATCTTACAAGTGCAGGAACCACTTGTCAGTATTTACAACAGGAGGACTAAACTAAAAGGAACACACTCACAGTCTCCTACCCTCAGGCCAGAGATCCAGATCACTCACATTCAGGACTAAGAGAGCCATGACAAGTTTTGTGCATCAGAAACATGAACGGCTGATTAACTCATTCATCTATGTGTGTGTGTGTCCGTGTGTGTGCGGATTGGTGATTGATTGTCTTTTTATTATCATGTATTTATTGTACTTTTCAAGCTTATTTACATAGAACTGTTTATTACTTACATGTAATGTGTGTGTGTGTGTGTGTGTGTGTGTGTGTGTGTGTGTGTGTGTGTGTGTGGTATGTTGTGCTGAATACAAGCGTCTCTTTGTGATGCAGAAAAGAAAACCAGGAGACGGTTTACAGCCCTGCAGAGCACAAAATACTGGAGGAAATGTAAACAGCCCTGAGGCTGAAGCCACAGATTCTTTTCCACGTCACTACGGAAATCTTCATCAGTTTAGGACACGTTTACAGACATGTAGAAAATGTGCTTGACAGATTATGACAACGTGTTCAACCGTTGTGCAAGTAGTGATTTATGAAACGAACGAGATGTTTTGAGGCGTCAGAATGTTCAACAGAGAACCGGTAGGATCCATCGTGATCAACATGACATAAGATAATGCAGGAAACAGCAGACGGTTGTCATGTAATAATCATTTGCAATTTGTTCAAAAGAATGAGAAATTGCTTTTTACGATATGCACGAGTGACGAGATGATGTGGAGGTTGAACAAGTAGTTTTAAGATTTAAGAAAGGTTCTAAAGGTTCTGTGCTGAACAATAAAACAGTGATTTCTATTACGATAAAGTTTCTGATGTACGTCCCTGTGGGGAGTGTTTTCGTGAGCGCTCTCTGAGACTTTTGGTTGAACAGGTTTATTTCGTGTTCCGGTGCCTTCAGGGACGTTTGGAGGTGAGATTATCGGTTTGGTGACGCAGACTGTGTGAAGAGCTTTAAAAATAAGTGCTTTTAGTTTTGACTGTTGCATCTTAGCAACTGAAAACAAACTGTCTTCAGGAGTTTTTTAAAATAAATCTCCAGAAAGAGAAAAGTTTTTGATCTTTGATCTCGCTTCCTGTTGTTTGTCCTGGTCTTCATCAGACATCAGAGTTTGTATTGGACAGATGTTTCATCTGCTGCTGATGCATTATGTGTAATATTATTATTGTTATTCAGAGGTTTTCATCTGCAACAGCTGATAACCCTACACTGTCACCACGGCAACAGCCTGAAACAGGAAGTGCAAGAGAGCTGTTTTTGTTGCGAGCCTGATCAGGACTAACTGGTTCCATTAGGACCGCTTCCCGATTGATTGGCGCTGAGTGCGGCGGTGATGTCACCGGCGTGTCACAGTTCAGAGAAACGGCGCCATGTTTGCAGATGGAGGACGAGGAGGACGGAGCAGCAGATTGATGATAATAGGAGGAGGAGGAGTGGAGCCGCTGCTCTAATGTCCTCCAGTGGAAATGTTAATAGAACATATTAAAGAGCGGGACGGAAAACAAGAAGTCACATCTCACAGCTCAACTCTGATTAGGAACGTTTCAGAACTCATTAGGGCTCAAACAGCAACGTCTGCGTGGTCCCTGCTGCCCACCTGAACACTGCTGGTTTGGGTCTCAGCTGGGGGAAGAGCTGCTGCAGGAGGAGACGGGGTCTCCTTCCTGAGCTTTGGTGGAGGTTCCCTGAAGAAGAAGAAGAAGAAGAAGAAGAATATTTGATGTCAAAACTTAACTGGCCCTCTGTGACAGGGTCATGTGCAGCTCTGTAAAACTGAAATCTAACAGCAGCCTGGACCATTTCCTCCAAACAAGAGCCACCTCACCATGTAAGCCGTCCTCCTCCTTCCTTTACTGCGCCATCTTTGCCCGTCCAATCGCTGACATTAGTTCTTCTGCATCATAAAAACTTCTCCACATCTGCTGAAAATGTTTTCCAGCAGCAAATCCTTAAATGAGGAGAAAGGCAGATGGCAGGATCCAGAGAGTAAGTCACCCTCTGTCAACTTCTGCTTCCAGCGTTTCAGTAACTCCTGTAGACCTTAGTCCCAGCTAGAAGGAGGAGGAGGAGGAGGAGAGAGAGGGAGGAGGAGAAGGAGGAGAAGGAGGAGAAGAGGGAGGAGGAGGAGGAGGAGAAAGGCAGATGGCAGGATCCAGAGAGCAGTCACCCTCTGTCAGCTTCTGCTTCCAGCGTTTCAGTAACTCCTGTAGACCTTAGTCCCAGCTAGAAGGAGGAGGAGGAGGAGGAGGAGGAGGAGAGGGAGGAGGAGAAGGAGGAGAAGGAGGAGAAGAGGGAGGAGGAGGAGGAGGAGAAAGGCAGATGGCAGGATCCAGAGAGTAAGTCACCCTCTGTCAACTTCTGCTTCCAGCGTTTCAGTAACTCCTGTAGACCTTAGTCCCAGCGAGAAGGAGGAGGAGGAGGAGGAGGAGGAGGATGAGGAGAAGGAGAAGGAGGAGAAAGGCAGATGGCAGGATCCAGAGAGTAAGTCACCCTCTGTCAACTTCTGCTTCCAGCGTTTCAGTAACTCCTGTAGACCTTAGTCCCAGCTAGAAGGAGGAGGAGGAGGAGGAGGAGGAGGATGAGGAGAAGGAGAAGGAGGAGAAAGGCAGATGGCAGGATCCAGAGAGTAAGTCACCCTCTGTCAGCTTCTGCTTCCAGCGTTTCAGTAACTCCTGTAGACCTTAGTCCCAGCTAGAAGGAGGAGGAGGAGGAGGAGGAGGAGGATGAGGAGAAGGAGAAGGAG
>NC_060169.1:2375280-2386605 GCF_021292245.1 Micropterus dolomieu | reverse complement strand
GATCTGTGGGGTCTGGAGCTATGGGGTCTGTATCTGTGGGGTCTGGAGCTGTGGGGTCTGGATCTGTGGGGTCTGGATCTGTGGGGTCTGGATCTGTGGGGTCTGGATCTGTAGGGTCTGGAGCTGTGGGGTCTGGAGCTATGGGGTCTGGAGCTGTGGCGTCTGGATCTGTGGGGTCTGGAGCTGTGGGGTCTGGATCTGTGGGGTCTGGAGCTGTGGGGTCTGGAGCTGTGGGGTCTGGAGCTATGGGGCCTGGAGCTGTGGGGTCTGGATCTATGGGGTCTGGAGCTGTGGGGTCTGGAGCTGTGGGGTCTGGATCTGTGGGGTCTGGAGCTGTGGGGTCTGGAGCTGTGGCGTCTGGATCTGTGGGGTCTGGAGCTGTGGCGTCTGGATCTGTGGGGTCTGGAGCTGTGGGGTCTGGATCTGTGGGGTCTGGAGCTATGGGGTCTGTATCTGTGGGGTCTGGAGCTGTGGGGTCTGGATCTGTGGGGTCTGCTGCTGTAAATACAGTAAAGTATTTTTTGATGCCAATTTAATGGGTTTGCTGGCTGGACAGGGATTCATGACAGATCACCAGATTAACTCTCACGGTTTGGGGTTCTTGGTGTTTTGGAGTTAGATGTTGTTGGCTTGGTAAGCCTTTCCTCTGGTGTCTTGGTATGTCTTACTTCCTGTCTCTGTGTTCACTGATAGTCTGATAGTCCGCGTTTAGAAGAAGTGGTCGTCTGTCTTTCCCAGTCTTTTATGGATTTATGGACTCTCCTGTCTGTTTCTGCGTTTGGATTCATACTGTTGGATTATTGTTTCTGCATCTCAGACTGCCAACTTCACCTGTAACTTTTCACCTGTTTCTTTCATAAATTCCCAAGCTGTCCCTCCTCCTCGTTACTGTCTGCATTAAGGCGGACTAAAACTTGACAGCAGCGTGATAGAAACTGACGTTTATTCCAGGTTTAAGAGACCTGTCTGCTCCTCTCACGTGTGCACCATCGTGCACTATGTGCTGGGTGCCAAACTGCCAAACCGACGATGAAAGACAATTTAAAGGTGAGAAAATATACTGTTAGAGAACACGGTGTTCAGAGATTTATTATAAAGAAGGTTTGTCCCTCAGCGTCTCGGAAGGGTTTCCCTCCACCTGGTTGTATGTAAAACCTTCTGACTGATTAATGAGAACATCTGGACTTCACAGATGAAACCTGGATGTTTTCAGTCAGCAGGTGAAATGTTTTTTGGCTGAACATCCAAAACCTTTTGTGCTGAAGTTCTGAGAAACATTTAGAGATGTTCCTGAAACGTCTGAGCAGCACATGTTCCTCTCCGCAGACCTGCTCAGCCCACATCCTGCTGATATCCTCCCACACTGAGAGATTCACTTTCCATCTGCTGCACTCGAATTTCAGCAGAAGAGATGTGTTAGGAAATATCTGTCACAGTTACAAGAAGCAAACTGAAGGAGAGACGTCAGCTACGACTCCCAGGGTGCATTTCACTCAAGTATCGACATAGGCAGTGTTCAGCCCAGTGGAAACACAGGTGTGTTAAAATATGGCAGCTGAGAAGGCCCTTCTTGGTGTACGGAGCCTGATGACATGGGTTCTACTTTAAAACACGCTGTTATTGCCGGTGCGTTTGAAGGAGAATCCACTTCTACATGAGCTGATGTCTCTAAGTGATGCGAATACCAAGCAGCGGCCTTTTAATTTGGCGGGGTTCACGTACACGTGGCTGCTGATTGCCTAACACCTCTGACGCCCACCAAACGAGAGACAGCATACCTCAAAGCCCGTTGCTGCCGTTCAACATGGAAAAGAAGCAACCAGGTGCAAATTTCTTTCTCAGTGCCATGGTAACAGGTGCATCACTGATGACTGTAATGATTTGCCCTGAGCTTCGTCTGTCAGGAAGGCCTCTAGTTCAGTTTGATGTTGTACTTTAGTTCTGGTCTGATTCCTGTACAGACTGATTGGACAGTTTTGGCGACTGTCAACCGGACCAAATGAGGCAGGTGTGAAAGCCCCCTAGAGACACGACTCAGGGCTGAACAACATCCTGCACGCCTCTGCATGTTTGTAAGGTCGAAGGACACGAGCTTCTGATGGAAGTGTCAGACAATACTCGACTCCGGCCTCTGTTCAGCCGTCCATCAGTCTGTTAGCAGAAATACTGGACAAAAGAGTCTCCATGGAGAAATCAGCAGTGTTTTATTGATTGGGGTGGTGATGGTGTAGTGGATAAGACACATACCTTTGGTGTGAGAGATCCACCGTGAGACACCACTGTGTCCCTGAGCAAGACACTTAACTCCTCGCTGCTCCAGAAGCGTGCGACCTCTGACATGTATAGCAATTGTAAGTCGCTTTGGATAAAATTAATAAAATGTAGGAGGAGTCTTGATGTAAACAGGAGCAAAGGAAGAGCTGTGTTTGGTAAAGAGCATCTTTGGTGTAACCTTTGAATCTCTCCTTGTGATCCCGTGCGGAACGTGTTCTCCTGATTTGCTGTAATCTCACCACGGGACAGGACAAACACGTGGACGTGAAGAGCGAGGGGGGCGCTGAGCTCCAGACTGTAGGAACAAACCGAGCAGGAGATCACTGCCGGAGCCATGTGGACGTTCTCCATCTGCTTCCTGCTGCTGTCTGTTCCCTCGCTGATGGACTCCGACGGTCCCGCTGTGCAAAAACCAGCGCTGTAACAATGGGGATGGGGAGGGGTTAGTGTTCTCCTCCATCTGCACAAACAGCCCTGCATGTTCTCCCCCACTGGAGCACGCTCAGTACGACACAGTTCTGTTATCAATATGAATATTTAAAAAAACCATCATAAAAACGCAGTTTAAATCTATATGCAGGTCAGACATCCAATCAGCAGTCACTGAAAGGTGCGCTCTCTGTAAACTGTAAAAAGAGCTGATTCGATGATCTCTGCTGTTCTGTCGTTTCCTTTCAGCCAAGATTCAGTTCAAAACAGGAAGTCAAGGCCAGGTAGCGAGCGAGCACATGTAGGCCGGACGCCGAGAGCGTCACCGGGACCAGGGTTTCGTCACCCAGGCTGCTGAAATGTGGGTGAGGTCCTGCTACCATCAGTCTGATCTTTGAAAGAGCTGAAACCCCTGATGAGCCCAGGTAACATCCGGTTTAGGTTTCTACAACACATACAGCATGGAGCCAGTAGAGTCATGTTCAGCTTCAAAGGAAGTGAAATCAGGGGCAGTACAAACACCCCTCCTGTCTTCAGTCCAGATGAAACTTCTGGGTCTGCTGTCTGACGTCCAACAGCCGCCATTTGGCTGCATCCATTGATCATCATAAACGGGAACTGATAGAAAGATTTCCGTTTTCTTCAGCTGTATTGTTCCTGATGTAATTCAATATTAGCAGCTGCTGGTTACTAATCCAGTTTATACCTGCAATGTGTTTTTATGTAGCCAACAGAACGACAGTGTTACAGTTACACCGTGCAAAAGACCTTCACGCTGCTCTTAAGTCACAGTTACTCATGTGTTGACGGCAGCAGGTGACTTCTGTATTACAGACATGACAGGGACCAGGAAAGGTCCTCTTTCTCTGCACCTCCTGTAGTGTTGGATAGCATGTGATGAAGCATACACCTGTTGGGCGGCATCTCCAGCTCACCTCACGTTGGACCGGAGGCCCACCTGGGTCTGATCACAGTAACTGTGTGATAAACGGACGCCTGGTCGATCCCTGAGCTTTAGTCTCGGGGAAACAGATGTACAGTAAGTATGGGTCCAGCTATGAGTTTGTAGTTCTCATGAAACATCCCAGACGAACTGAATATTTTCTCTCTGTGGTTCCTGACGTCCTGAGGGACCGGCTTCAGATGTTTAAGAGTCGAGGAAAACGTCCAAGAAACAACCACAAACATGAAACAAATCACATTTTCATAACTTTTTTTCCAGATTAAAGATGATCATCACCATTTCCTGTAAACCGCTAACACCACTTTGAAAAGCCCCCGATGATGCAGAGGTCTCATTACAGACTCAGCTCCAGCTGGAGAGCGCCGTCTGCTTCAAAGTGTCCAACAGCAGCTGAGACTCTTCACGTCCCAGTTCTGTCAGGTTTATTGTAGCAGTTAAATAATTGACCAGTACCTACAGAAACTATGACAACTGGTAAATCTGATAAAACACAGACAAATTTCTCCAAATAAACTAAACTGTTTTATGTACCTTTTTCAAAAAGACAAATAAAAAGAATGAGCCCACAGCAGTACTCGGTGTACACAGTGTACACATACAGAAGCTGTCTGTGTGTCAGTGAGTACACATTTCAGTTTATGTGTTTTGATGCTTTGATAAAAGCGGCCGTTTTCACTGTCATGATGGATAATAGCGTTCAGTCCAGAGCCAGGATAAAGAGAGACACGCCACCCAATTACATCCTCAATGTAACTCTACAGGGAAAACCTGTAACCTTTAAAAAACGTTTTTTAAACCTTATTTTGGGACAAAGTCGTCAAAAGTTTTCAGCGATTTTTAATATATTTTCCTGCTGATTCCACTCATGTAGTCTTTATGTCCCAGTGACCAGTGAAAGCTCAGTTCTGGCTCTCTACCTCCTTCAGATAGGAGCCTGGTCTCAACAGTCTGAAATAGCTGCCCGGAGGCGTTGCCCAGATGGCTGACTTTGGTTTCAGGAGGGCAAAGCTAAGCCAAAGCTCGTGGCTGTAAAGAGTTTGGAGAGTTGTCGACGTCTTTATTCTCCACCATCAGCTCTCAGTATCTTTGATCGCAGGCAAGTGATTTCGTCTAGCAGTCTTAAAATCTAAATGAAGGTGTTACCATCTGCATTCTTCGGACTTCCACTCTGAACGGGCTCGCAGCGGCGTCACAGGATTTACCTGGAAACAACACATTCTAATTTCTGATTGGCTGGTAGGTGTCATTTAACTCTATGAACTTCACTCCGTGCGCCTGCGTCTCGTCAATTCAATCTCGTTAATTATTTATACAAGTTGACAAGGGACAAGTTGATGAAGTTATTACAACTAAAGTTCAGGAACAAGACCACGTCCCTCTCACTAATTCATCCACCCATGCCTCTCTAATCCTAATTCAGATCCTTAATTCCACAGGATAGTTTGACCTCATGAACATTCAGACGGGAAGCAGACGTTTCTCTTTGTCTTGAGCGTGTTGCTTGTTCAGTTACAGAACAGCTGGCTTTAAATCACAAATCAATTCTGTAATTTGTACCATGAGTCCGTAAATGTTTCCAACAGTGTGGTGCCTGAATCAAACTTTTTTAACAGTTTCCAGGAAGAACAAATTAAAACAAAGATTCCTGGATGTGGGGGTGAAGCTCAGTGCAAACCAGCTGAACCAGAACAAGAACCAGAACCTCACTGTGGCCCTAAAACTCTGGGAATCTCTGCATGAGGGTTGTTTCTGAATTGTGTTTGGTCCTGTGTCTCCCGTTGCTCAGCCTGTCTCTGTCTTAGTCCTGATCCAGGACCACCAGACCACAAATTAGTCCTGGATGAAGACGTTTCAGTCCCACAGCAGCTCAGACGAGATGTTGCTCTGATGAGAGAAGATGTTTCGGTCTGGATCCTCTCAGTTCAAGAAGGACAGAAAAAGTCAACATGAAGCTCAAGACACTGTGTTGTTATAAACCACAGAAGGTTTAACAGAAGTGGACTGCCGTTTTGAAGCCTCCAGTTTGGCATTTTGGCTGTTGCCAGCTTGGTTTTTTGGAACATATGGACACTTGGTCAAGTTAGCAACAATAAATATGCAACATCTGGTTAGACTTTCAAAATAAAAATATTTGTTAACGTTGTGAAACGTGGCAGTTTGGTTAGGTTGAGGAAAAGATCCTGGTTTGGGTTAAAATAACTATGTTACGTACATAATTTATGCAACTTAAATAAAAACATTTAATGTTGATCCAAGGAAGGTTAAAATCAAGGGCAGCTGGACTTGGTTGAAGAAACTAGAAGACGTTTCGTCCCTCATCTGAGAGACTTCTTCAGTTCTGACTGACTGGCAGGGAAACTCAGCTGTTTAACCTCTGTGGGGTCGTTTCCCGGGATCATCGATACTTCTGGTTCGTTAGTGCTGCTGGATGTTGTAAAGACAGTCGTCATGGTCGTTAGAGTCACCAGAGGCTGAGTCTGAACGACCATCTTTGGTCATGTTTGTTTAGTTTCCTGGGAAGAGATGAGAGGACAGCACGAGGGGGAAAATCAATGTTGTCTTTTTGTTTCACACGGGAAACAAACGCCAGTCTCCTGGGTGAAAGTCCAGTATCTGGCCCTCCGTTCACCCCAAACGCCTCCTTACTCTGACTTTTCTGTTATTTATATCCTACACATACCTTTAGCGTTCAAAACTGACACTATGGGGCTTTGAACTATGACGCTAAAGAGCTCCCCGGTGCGTTACAAGCTGACACCAACGGGTCTTGGCCATGTGTCCACATGTGACGACCCGGGAGTGAGAGCTTCTTTCTGCAGACAGTGGAGTCGCCCCCTGCTGCCTGTCAGAGAGAACGCAGGTTAAATGCACTTCAGCATCTGCTTCACTTTTCAGACCTGGAGGTTCCTGCTTGGGTCTAAACCACCAACAGATGGGACCTCTGACCTCTGCCTGCTCGTGTTCATACATGTTAACTTGGTGAATCCAGTGTTTTTATTACTGATAGAGATGGACTAAACTAAAGTGGACCCAGCTTTTAGGTTCTGGTGCTTTCAGACACACAAACCATCAGCCTCTCTCCGTCTGAGCCGACGGCTGCTGAATTTCTAAGTGAGCTGAGTCACATTCAGGAATTTAGGTTTGTGTTTTCTCACGCTTCAGGGTGTCTGGGGTCAGCAGACAAACAGAAGACGTGAGGAGGATTTTCCTGATCCTTAAAGATAGCTTCAACTAACTCTGCCCCCCATCACCAACAGCACCCTCAGATTTCTGGGATCCACAGTCTCCCAGGACTAATGTGGGTGTCCAACTCCACCATCAAGAGGGTCCAGCTGAGGATGTAACTCAGGAGCTGCTGATCCAGAACTACACCCCTTCATTAAGTCTGGTTTCTGCACCTCTGGATCGTCCACCATCCAGGACAGTCAGGACTCAGCCTGCCCTCCATTCAGGACTCCTACATGTCCAGAGTCAGGAAAGATCACTGGAAGCAGACCTGGACTCACCCTGTCAATCAATCAATCAATAGCTTTTTTAATAACGCACACACGGTCCAAACACATACAATAAAAACAGACGGTCCCTGTGGAGAGTATAATTCTCACTGTTTAATACTGTTACTGTAGTTTTACAGGACGCAGGAGGACAGACTGTGTATTTGATGTAGGGGAGAGCGGGGTAAGTTGTCACACTGCTCATAACTCCAACACTAGAGGCTCTATGTCAAAAATCCATTTCTATGTTCAACTTCCTGTTCACATGTGGTCACGGTCACTCTAATCTGAGGTGAGCACAATTTTATTATTTTTTTGCTTCAAAAGTAAAACATTTGCACTTTACGTTTTATGCATTCCAACCTTATTAGGTGCGAATGTTCAAAATGAAAACTTTGCACAAACTAGAGGAGACAGTAACGTGTCTTTTGATAGTTCAGCTGAAGTGCTCTGTTAAGCTGACCTTGAGATTTAGTCAACATTAGCACACATGTCAGTTTGGGGCAAGTTGTCACACGTGATTACGTGCCCCAGTACAAATAAACACATAGAACATGCTCATAAAACTCTGTGAAATTGTGTTATTACCTCTGACACCAGTATTAAATGATACTGTAAATAGAATATTATACACTGTAGTTTAGAGCAGCAGCTATGTGATATACGGTCTTATACCGTACACACACACACACACACACACTACATGATCCAGTTATTAATTTAATTAGGCAACAAGGGTAATAGATAAATACGCTTGTAATTTATTTGTAATTGCAAGGAGGAATGTGTTTTTGAAGGAAGGAAGAAAATTATCAACAGAAGACAGAGAATGACAGCACACCACCTGACATAATGTTAAAGGCAGTCAGGCAGGTGAAGTTGAAGAACAAATCATTCAGAAGTACAGCTGAGGATTCTGACTTAACCTGCTGACATCTCTTTTGGCCTCATCTATGTGGAGCCATTTTCATACAGTATTGGAAAGAAGACGTGGTTTAAGTGTGTGAAATGCAGCAATTGGGTCTGCGATGCTCACACCTCAGGCCAGGCAATTAATGTCTGCCAGAACTGTGACTTTAAACACACGTCTGATTAGTCAGATACATACTGTTGCATTAATGTGTTTAAACACCACATCTGTTTAGTTAAGAAGTTACACATATAAGCAAGTTATCTGCCGCATTACATTCAATTACCATAGCTCTATTTGCACTCATAAGAACATTTGATTATAAAGTTCAAAGAAAGAGGTTGTGCCACATAATGTGTGCTCTGCCAACAGTTTTGTTTTGAATTAAATTATTTATTTTCCAAACTCTCTAGGCTTGATTGTTGATTGGTTCAGCTCGTGTTGGTGTCGCTGTACAGTTTTATCTTCTCACCACAGGGGGGAAAGTAAAGTATGAAGAAGACCCAGAGTTTATTCTGTGAACCGACATCCTTCTAACTTAAAGAGAGAAACAGTTGCCACAGCAACTGGACGGAGACACAGATTTGCTGCTTAAGGACGAGAAACACATCAGTTTGAATGAGCTAATTAGCTAATTGCTAATATTCTGTCAAACTGAAGTTCTTTGTGCTTCAGCGTCTGAAACTGTTTTAAAGCTGGTTGTTTATTTCAGGAGGATGTTTGTTCTGTGTTAAAACTGTCTTTACACCCGACACAGAGTGAAAACCATGCTGTACCTGCAGCAGCAGCAGCGAGGACAATAAGAGGCGTTCGGTCTAAATCAAATGATTGGCCTGCCTACCCGCCCGTGTTTCTTCTTCTGTGTTTTTACCGCTGTGTTGGTGGGCGGGGCAGCTGACTCTCCTCCTTAGGTCCCAATCAGCTGATCACCTGTGGCTCCTCTGCACACCTGACGGCCATAATCAAGACCTGCAGTGTTTAAACACAGGGTTAACAGTCTGTTCCTCGCCACCTTGCGGTATTAACGCCACGGCCAAACCTCAAACCTGCTGTCTTAAAACCAGAACTTGAGACGATAATTCGTGTGTTCATTTCATCCCAGTTAGATTACGGTAACTCTCTCTTCCAAAACGCACATCCTGTCTTCTTTGGCTCCCTGTCAATGTCAGGATTCAGCTCAAAGTGCTTCTTTGGACATACAGAGGGCTGCATGGTCAGTCACCAGTACCACCACTAGGCCCCTTAGGTCCTCAGACCAGGCCGACTAGTTGTTCCGCGTGCAAGCTTGAAATCTAAAGGTGACCGTGTGTTGGCACTGACACTGTGGAACGTTCTTCCTTCAGACCCATGCTCCGTGGTCTTATGGACGCTTGGTCAGACCCCTTGGCCGCTCTTTAAATGGGACCTATTATGCTTTTTCAGATTTTCTGGCATTTCTCTTGATAGTGTTACACTGTCAGATGTTCATGTTAAACATGGCCAACGTTTCAAATAATGAGGTCAAAGTATTTAAAAGAAATCCCTGTGAGCCAAAACCTCAGATATCCACCTGAACGCTCTGTTTTCTACTAAAGTCTCAGTATGATGTTAGTCTGATTTCCATATATGGTCATTTGCTCCAGGCAGAGAATACTGGCCACACCCACAAAGGAACATGCAGCCCTTTTCCTGTGGCAACCCGGGGCGAGTTCAATCTCAAAACATTTTGCGTTTTCAACGGGCTTCAAGGTATGTTTTCTCCTGTTTGGTGGGCGTGTCTCAGGTGTTACCCAATCAGCTGCGACAAGTTTGTAAACACAACGGTGTTAAGAAGGCAGGGAAATGGAGTGCGCTTGCGTCCACAGCAGGGTGTTCGAGGCACCACCGTTTCTGTTTGAAAAAACATTTTGCTACGTTTTGTCGGCACTGAACTCACCACTGGTAAACACATAAGACAATGGCCAATCAGAAGACAATGGGCTTTGAGAGGGGGGGCCTTAAAAAGACAGGAGCATGCAAAGCTGCCACACAGGAGTCACAGAACTACAATATAGGGCTGTAAATGCAGTAAAATAGGTCTCCTTTAATGCCCTGGGTAGCTTTTAGCATTGTATTTCGACATTTAGGGCTCCACTGTCAAGTTAGCTAAAATAGGTACAACGTCTGGTTAGACTTTTAAAATAAAATGACTTGTTAACGTTGTGAAATGCTGCAAATTGGTTAGGTTTAGACACCAAGGCTACTTTAAGAAAAGGGTTTGGGTTAAAATCATAACATTACGGACGTCAGTTAACTTAATACATAAATTAATGCCGCTAGCGTTAGAAAGCGGCGGGTTCAACTATGCTGAGAATGGACCAGAGTGGGGAGACGATGACATGATTGATAGTGATGGAAACATGAAGTTAAGCCAAGATGGCGAAAGAATGAGGGAGAAAAGAGGAAATAATTTAGCTGGGACCAGTGCGAAGAGAATCAAGAGCAATGAAGATTATGGGACAGGAATAAAGGAAAGAATTCAAGAAGGTTGGAGTTTAAACTCAGATTGAGAGTTGGCATTTCGTCAGTGAGTCCGGTGAAACTGACAACTGTTTTGAGAAACCAGATGGGGACACTGAAGTCGCCATGCAAGGTGAGAGATGGCAAGTTAATGACAGGTTGCAGAAAAGAAGAGCGGATTAAAGAAAAGGGCGGATTAAAGTATGAGCCAAATTGAAAGAGGACGTGGGTGGAGTAAGGGAGTGTTATAAGGAGGGAGTCTGAAAGGTGCTCGACGCTCGCAGGTAACCTGGGAGGGGGGGAGGAAGGACAGCGTGCATGTGGTGTTATGAGGAGAAAGTGCTGCCAAAGAAAGTGACACTAGGTTTTTTGAGTTCTCAAAGGTTTGGGCACACAGCGCAGGAAGAAGATGTGCTGGATGTGGAGAAGATCATGGACAATTAAAGCTGCAAGCAGCGTTGGGCGGGCCCTCGCACTTGTAGCGCGTCCGCGTGTGAGCCGGCCGAGTCGCATATTCTGGAGTTCTGCCGGTGCGGCTGTGAATTTCCTACGCGTTTCCGACGCCGCATGAATGTGCTATATGTCACTTCCTGTGTCCCCTATGTGGAGCTACATAGCACTTGCCGCTATGAATATAAATCGGTATTGACGTGTAGATGTCTGCGGGGTGGGAGAGTTATCAAGCACGTAAAGTTTGTTTCAGATGTGAACATGTACACTGAACAATAATGTACCCACACAATAAAATAAATTCCTTTTATATTTCCCTGCCTTGT